>NW_010261145.1:0-28966 GCF_000690775.1 Eurypyga helias
GAGTTGCGGCCCCAAAGAGAGCGCAGGCAGCCTTCTCCGTTCTACGCACTTTATTAGATGTCAGAGCTGGACAAATCACAAAGTGTACAAAATGGAGACCACACTACCAGAAGCAGGATTGTGGGTAGCAGCAGCATTCCTATGGCCCAGAAGCGTTGGGTAGAAGTGTGGAGAGGGCAGGCTGGGGCAGGGGGCTCTTGCTCCCAAGCGCATTTTAGAGTCCCCGAGGACAGACCCTGTTCGCATCCTGACAGAGCTCGGCTGACCGGCAGGCCCTGGGACAGAAGGGCCACGTTTCCAACTCGTTTGGAAAGGACAGACTGGCTCCAGCCAGCGGTGGGCGGGGTAAGTGCTCCGAGGACCTGAAATGCTGCGCCACCCACACACACACCAGCAAGAGTCTAAACCCTCATCCTTTTTTTTTTTTTTGGTCACAAACCTTGCCATGGCAGGACTCTATAGTGACAACTTCGCGAAGATAGAGGGTGGGGGTGAGATGCGGTGAGCCCACCATCTCCTCCGGCGGAGGCCCGACAAACTCACCACCCCGGGCACCTCGGACTGGCCAGCAACATCTACCACAACAGCAATAGCTAGTACAGAAGCCAGGGTAACTTCAACTCAGATTTGTCCAGTCTATGTTTAGGTCTATTCTACGAGTACATATGCACAAGAACTTCAAAAATACTAGGATATGATGCAAGTAGTGAGACACCAACAGAAGAGGAGTTTAAATGGTGGACGTTCCCTAGAAAGATCACGAGAGGATGGGAGTTAGACTAGCCCTTCCCCACCCTGGGAGGGGGGAGCAGGAGGCTGACCGCACCCCTGCGCGCGCCCGGGGTTCTGAACTTGATCTGCAGCGTGGGTGACAACTGAGAACAGGCAGGCGAGTCCGCTCCCAAGGCGAGCCACAGGGTCTTCAATCCGCATAGAGGGGCCAGGCAGATGTTTTCTCCGAATGTAGTTGAAGACTGAGGAGAGGCAGAGGATGGCTTGGAGAAGAGGGAGCCCGCCAGCCTGCTGGGGCTAGCATCTGGTCTCGTAGATCCCGCTCCTGCCAATGTACCTCACCCATTTTATCACATCGTGGTCACTGTAGTTCAGCTTTGGCTCAAAGACTTTCAGGTAGCGCACCTTCAGCCCAGAGGGCGCAAACGGGACCTAGACAGAAAAGGGAAAGGCAACAGAGACTGTTGGAACAGAGGGGTAAGATGCTCTCCATACATGAGACACAGAGACCCCTTGGCTACATGTTTAAGAATGGATGCCAAGAGCCACTGTTCCCTTCCCGACTCCCTGCACGCGTGGTGACGGGCTCCAGTGGCTTTAAGGACAGTTTTCTTCCACAGCTTTGCCATCTGGCTGGCCTCATGTTAGGAAGAGTCACATGGCAGCTTGGGAGAGGGAGCACTCAAACCCATTCAGGTCCCTGAGGGCAGAAGGGACTGGGGACTGACCGGGCTGCTCCAAGGTGAGCTGCACCCTGGAAAGCAGACAGGGAAGGACTCACCTCAAAGTTCATGGAGATCGGGGGCCGAGCCCACTTCTTCTTGTCATTGGTGGGCAGCAGCTCGATCTCCGCACTGATCTGGGATTCCTTCATTCCAGCCATTCGTTTTATCCTGTCAGAGAAAGCCCAGAGTGAGGAGGTGCCAGTTTATTGTTCCTTTACCTACATGTGCTCTGGGAAGACAGAAGCACCAAACCCTGCCTTCGGAGCACCCCGCACTCGACGTGTTCACTTACTTCCAGACAATGGCATTCTCACTGGCCTTGTACTTTGCCTTCCCTTTCATGCAGATGACCTGCACTCCACTGGTATTGAGGGGCGTTGGGATCCGGACCTGGAAGGCAGAGTCTGGTGAGCAGAGGCAAGGAGACTCCTTGCCCTCCTCTTCCCAGGAGAGCACAGCTGGTATCCTGGACGCCTTGGCCTTCCCTCTCCCGCCTCAGGGCCCAGAGAACAGCTACCACAAGGCATCCTAGGCTAGCTCTCCGGTTTGTTGAAGTAAAGGTTCAATCACATTTTCAGAATCCACAACAGCCAGTGAGGAACAGGGGAGAGCTCTCCTGTTCAGGCTGCAGGACACCTGGGGCTAGCGCTGGGCGACGAGCTCAGGCAGGATGCCAGGCTGGCCAGGGAGCCTGGTCGCAGAGGCTCTGGACAGCCTAGCTTTACAGCTTGAAGCCAGAAGGGCACTACGCTGCAAAGCCACCCCTCCCCTGTCTTACGCAGCTCACACCCTGCTGCCTGCCTGACACCGTCAGATGGTGCAGACAGAACGTCAACTTCTCGCAGCGGCCAAGACGTTAAAAGTGAACAGCTGCTGCAAGCAAGGCCTCTGCCGAGGTGGCTGCGCAACTGAAAACAACATCCTCCTCCCCGCTCTGTGGCAGCTCGCTCCCACGGCACAGCAGCACCACGCGTCCGTGGGTTGGCTCTTTCAGTCCTGCGTAAGCCTGGGACCTCAGGCGTGAGGACTGCACAGCAGGGAGCAACAAAGGCACAGTTCCCAGGCACAAGAGGCCACAGGTGTCCGTTCTCCTACCTCTATCTTCTGCGCCAGCAAGGAAGGTTTGAAATTTGATTTGATCACCACCTTCACTTCCAGCTTGGTCCGACCCACCTCCCGCACCAGTGGGATCACACGGAAGGGAAGGATGATGTCCTTAGTGGTTCGATATCTGCGGGGATGGAGGCAACAGTGAACTCTGAGCAGCAGTTAACACCTTTACGGTCCCAAATTGCATCACCTTCCGCGAGAGAGCACCCCTGCAGACAGGGAGCAGCTCAGAACCATCAGGCAGAAAGGGAGCCATCCCAGAAAGAAGCAGCAGTAAGATCCGTGCTGCCCCAGGGCAGCGGTGGTTTCTCAAGTCCCAGGTTTTATATCTGGTTCCTGCCAATGGCCCTGCTCAAGGACACCAGTTTTAAGCACTAAAACACCCCAAATACAGCAAGGTAATGGGTAAGAAACCCATACCCAACACTCTGGTTGTGGCACAGAAATACCATGCAGCTGGGGCTTCTATCACATCTAACAGAAGGATTTCTGGGACACCCTCCAGATTCCAGTGACAAGAGAGAAGGCAAGTGCATAGCTGTTAGATGCTCCAGGGCTGCCTCAGAGCAGCACCACCAGCTGCAGCAGCAAGCAGACACCAGCACCGGCCTGTTCGCCCCCCACACACACACCATACCTCATGAGCTCAAACTCTCCGTCTGGTGGAATGAAGCTGATGCTCCTCTCGGAATCAAACTTGCTGAGCCGCACGCACTGGTGGAAAGTGCAGTCGTCGATGGCGATGGACTGTTTGCCGCTAAAAAACCAAGAGAGTTAAAGGAGTGCGACCTGCAGCCCCGGTATCTTGGTGCAGTCAGTCTGCCCAGGCAGAAACTACTCTACAGAGCGCGTTGCCATCGCAGGTGTCCAGGAAATGGGGAGGCAGGGAGAGATTTAGGGGGCAGCAGCGTCTTGGCTCAGACTTTCTTTGTTTCATAGATCATACTTCAGGAAGTTTGGAAGAATTCTCTCCCTCCTCTCCCCAAAGAGGAGAGAGATTAGAGTAGGACCTTTCTGTCACAGCCAACAACAGGCCTGCCAGCCAGCAG
The DNA here is from genome assembly GCF_000690775.1 of Eurypyga helias. Taxonomy (NCBI): domain Eukaryota; kingdom Metazoa; phylum Chordata; class Aves; order Eurypygiformes; family Eurypygidae; genus Eurypyga; species Eurypyga helias. The sequence continues at coordinate 3,617 of NW_010261145.1, forward strand.
CATCTTGGTGCTGCCTGGACCACTCTGCTAGCCCAAGTCTTCTCGCAGCACAGTTCAAAAGGAGAGAAAACACCTTCCTGTCCACAAAGCTATCCCACTGCCACACAGCCAGGAGATGCCAGGATTGGGGTTTTCCTCTTCAGAACTTTTCCCAGCTGCTGACTTCCACACTGCTAGCAGGTGGTTTGATTCCAAACACCACAAATTATGCCTAAAAGTTTGTATCTCTCACTTTTAAGAATCTACGCAGCTAGCATCTAGGTGCACCAGCACTCAGCTGGTGCTGGTTCTAGTCTGAGAATCCCTTCCTTGCTACAGGTCCTGAAGCCAGCCAAGAACGCCTCTCAGCTACCGAGAGGGACTAGAAAATGAGAAGGTGGTAGCAACAGAAGAGGCAGCAGTGTAGAGAAAGTGCAGCAATATAGCATTGTGGTATCCAGGCTGCCTCTACTGCTGGGAGCAGAGATAGTACAAGCACTACAAGCAGGTTCAGCTGTCCTAGGAACCACCATTACCTGCACAAACAGGAAGCAGACTGACTGGCTGTTTACTTTACACAACCCCGTAGTGTAGTATCTGTGCTTTAAGTGGGAGTTAGTCTCCTTATCTGTTGCTGAATGTCCTTGGAACACTGCTGGGAAAACCCTGCTGTCTACCACTGGCCCAGGGCTCAGCCAGCATTACTCAGGGTTTGGTGTTGCCACATGCTAGATGCCAAAAAGCAATTGGCAGCAGCTGTCCCTCTGGGTCACCTCATAACTAAACGCTTCTGGAGAGTGACATCTCCGAGCTCTTGCCCACCAGAGAACCACAGCTAGGGAGAACTACCCAGCAAGAGTCCCTGTCCTTCTTGCTCCTGTTAACTCAAGAAAACAGCACCTTTACGGGCAAGGCATTAACACCACAGATGCTTTGGGACAGTGCTACTGACTCTTCAGATCCCTACACAGATGGCATTTTCACTATGTATCCCCACTGGGTAGCAGCCCAAGGCTCATCCATTTGACTAGCTAGATTGAGGTACAGGAAAGATGGCTTAAAGGTGACAGTGAAGCGATAGCTCTTGGCTTGGTTCTGAGAGAAAAGGCAAATAGCAGCTCAGCTCCGTTTACAGGAACCATCATGGAAAGTGTCCGAGATCCGAGTCACATGCACAAGTCACACAAAGCAAGAGACAGGGGCGGGGAGAGCAGAGCGCACACACAGCTGAAGCAGATTATCTACCTTCCCAATTCACTGGGGGTCAGCAAAAAAACACAAAAAATACCAAGAGAAACACAGTTGAGTTGAAAACGGTTAACGAGAGAAAAGTGGCAGTCCCTTTGCTGTTATCTCTTTACCCCAAGCAGGAAGGATGAAAAAGGCAGGAGAGCCCTTTTCAGCTGCAATGTGGGTACTGCCCAAGGTACAGCTGGGAAGGAGGAGAGCGCCTCCAGCCCACACTTGTACGGCAGGATGGGCTCACCCAGGATTAGCCTGTCAGCTGTTCGAGTTTGTGGGAACAGTCTGCGTAGCGCAGGCTGTGGTCAGAGGGGCTCCTTCGCTGCTCCTTGGGAGCACCACTACTGCACCCTATGAGTAAGAGTCTCTGCACACACTACAACGGCTAGAGACAAATTCTGGGAAAATCCCTCCTGGGGCGGTGTTTCTAGCTGCAAGAACTCCACACTTAACACTGTGTTTGAACCTTAATACTTTCAGAGCTGCAGAGAAGCCCCCTGTATTGAGGCCCTCAGGTTTGTAGCTTGTATGGCAACTGACCTACCCAGAGAAAAGTTAGCAGTAACATCTGAAATGAACAAGAGATTAGCTTTATCTGTCAGATCAGAAAAGTTATTATTTAGTGCTGCCCTTTCATAAGTCCCTGGTGCCAAAGTGGCTTTTACTCCGATGCCTCTTACCTTTTCCCCGTTTCATCCGCAGTCCCTTTGCCCTGTTTTTCAATTACAATCTTGTCATTCATGCCAAACTTGCACTCTGGCATTCCACTCAGATAACTCTTCATCACCACTCTGCCAGAGACGTGGGCACTCAAAACCTGACCTGGCGTAGAGAAGAGCGCGGTTCAGAGCACTGACACAAGTCCCACTCACAAACCCTTGAGGGGAGAAGGATGCCAGCTCAACACCTCCTGCTTACCCTGGGGGGACATCAAGAGGTTCACACTCTCCAGCACATCAAGGAAGAGTTCATTGCGACGATATTTGATCCCTTCGCGTCTCCATCCAATCTGGCCAGTCACCTGGCTGGTGATCTGGGACTGCTCTTCCTTAGTCTGAAAGGAAGAAATCACATCTTAGACCTCTAGATAAAATCAAAGACTAAGAAAGGTTGCTCTGAATCCAAGAGCAAACGCTTGCCATTCTTTGCACAGAGCTGCTTTTGACACTCAGATATGGGTGGTCACATCCCTCGTGATTTGGCCACGAAAAATATTCTCTCATCAATACAGCAAATCCTATTACTAACTAAAAATCGGTCGTAAGATAGCAGGAAAGATTATTCCATTTTGTTAGCTCATTCATTAGGCTACATCCAGGTGCAGGGAGGCAAGGGCTCCACCAACGACATCCAAATCATGTCTGAGACTGTCACATCAATCCACATATTAGGCAGAGAAGCAGCTGACAGCCCAGTTCACACCATTATCCAACAGGAAAACCTAGGACCACGAGACAGCTGGTCCCTGAGGACTGCTTCTTAATGACCGCAGTCGTTAGTTATACACCAGCACTACATTAACACGCATCTAGCGACATCCAGGCTCTAAGGATTGTGCCGAGAGGCACAGGGAGGTTTCCTACCTGATGCTACCGGCGGGGTCCAGTCACACGCAGAAAGCCAAGAAGTAGATGTATAGCAGCAAGTGTGGAGCACACAGGGTTAACAGGCAAGCGGGTCAACAGCAAGAGAAGGGAGGGAGGGAGAAAGAGGCAGGTTAGGCTTAAGGCTACCTCAGGACAGGAACAAAGCAGGTAAGCTCGTCGTTAATTAGGTAGCTAATTAGCACAAACAAGATGAGGGGCTTTGACCTGCAGCTCCCCTCAGGAAGCCAGCACTCCTATCAGTGAAATGGCTTGTCAGACTTGGCCCAGTACACACCACCCAAATACAAGGCAGAGCAGAGACCAAATACCACCCCAGTAACGCTCCCTACACAGAGCGGGCTCCTTGTGTTGCCACTCCTAAAGCAAGCCCTGCATGTTTACTGCAGCACAAACGCTCAGTCTTTGAGAAATACCAGGCACCCAGGACTGCAGGCATCTTAAGAGTGGGTCCTGCATGAAGTTATATCCACATGATTCCTGCCTCGTCCCCCAGAATGCCTGCAGAACACGGAAGCGGGCCCTGCCCAGCAGCCTTGCAGTGGGCCCACAGGGTGGCAGTACATGATCTCAGCTTTAACCCAGTGGCTTGGTTTCACACTTGCCACAGATGTGATCACTCCCTGAGCGCGCAACGCCATTATCACATCCGAGAGGCAGAGCGTTTTATACTCTGCTGGGAAGCACTTAGCTAAGTGCTCGATGCAGTACAGAGTACCCCCCCAAACACCCCTCCTTATCTGCCTCGTTCAACGCTTTGCTCAGGCTTAAGAGGAATGAGAGAGGCACATGGAGACAGAACACTCAGTTCTGTGGCTTCCAAAGCCATTGATCGTGTGCAGATGTTCCCATCTCCTGCAACAGCATCAGCGCCACAAACCTCTACTGGTCACTACAGAAAGTGACTGGATGGATCTGGAAGCAGATGCCTGGGGAACGCGGAAGCTGAGATCCCCCAGCAGCATGAGTGTTCCCTAAGGGAGGGACTGAAGGCACCCGGGTCTGAAATCTCACAGGACTGGAAGCTCCCCTGAGCTGGATGAAAAAAGGCAGCTAAAATGGGACAGTAATATCCAACTTGTCGTATTTAATTCCCAGCACACTGTCTAGGTTAAAGGCAGACAGCTACCAGCAGGTTTCCTGGGCTCTGGCAGCTGGTGGCAGCCCTCTCCTTACTTTCAAGCAGTAACACTAGCATTTTAGCACTGAAGTACACCCAAGATTTGGGGAAACACTGTAACTAAGAGTTAACCAACTCCTTCTCCAAGCGATTTGTGGGAGTGTAAGCAAACGAGAGCATTCGGCTCCTTAAGGAAGTCTGGACAGATGTAGACAGGAGCTGAAAAGAGAGAACAGGGCGAACAGCACAGCTCCACCTCGAGGTGCAAGAGCAGGTTTAGCTTCTGCCGGAAGAAGATTCCTGACCAACCGATGTCTGCATCAGTTCCGATACAGGACATCAACATGGCAGGCTATGTCAGTAGTTGGCTACTTCATGGCTGGGGAGTAGAAGTGAAACCATGCTGCACACCAGCACCTTTTAAAAAACCCGTGTGCCACATCACCGCATTCCCAGCGCGCAGGGGAACCTCCCTTGGTAAGCAACGCAGCAATATTGGACCCGCTTTCAAAAAGAAGAGGGCAGATCTCGTATTCCAAGATCACCAGCTCTGGACAGACCACTGCAGCCATGCAGGGTGGGCATTCAGAGGGCAGCAGCTCAGTATGCCTCAAATCTGCCGTTGAGAATACAGTAAAAATGTTGGGTTTGGAAACTCTGCCGTGACTGGAGACTTTGCTCCTTAAATTCAGCAACCCTCATGAACGGTGTTATGTGGGGATAAGGGAACATGGCTGACAGGCTACCCAGTCCCAGATCCTGGCCCAGGGGACCTGCCAGCAGTTGGCTGTCAGCAGAGGAGGAGTTGGGGGACAGATACACCAGAGTAGAGAGCAGACAAGGAAACACACCAAGTCCTGTTTCAACTGTCGCCCCTGCCCCACTGTGCCTGGAAAGGATTACTTCTGTTTGTTGAACTGGGCTGCCCAAAATTCCAGCACAGAGCAGAGTAACTGCTGACTTGTGAAAAGCTGGAGTCCAAAACTCTTTGTAAGGGAAGGACTAAACCTGCTGCTGAACAAGATGCTGTGACAGTGGTTTGCACACAGACAGCACAGGAGTTTGTTGAAACAGAGAAAACCAAAAAAACAATCCACCAGCTAGGGAAGGAAGTGAGGGTGGCGGTTAGTTTTGAGTTTTCCTAGGAACAGGAGCTGACTCAGCTATCCAGAGTGCTGAGTGCCCGAAATGTCAGACTGCAGAAGGCCGGAGTGATTTACACGAGGGCTCGGGATGGGGGACTGAGACCGGATGTGCTCACATCTGGTTGCTGGTACGAGCATGCCCTCTTGCACAACACTGCTGTTCCAGCAGGAACTGTGTTGGTCAGGGGCAGCTTCTCTCTCACTTCCTTCTTAGGGATGCAGCCAGTCTTGCTACAAGTAGATTAAGTTTAAAAAGGAGTTCTTGGGAAGTCAGTGCTGATGAGCAGCATTGAAACAGAGCCTTGAGAGACTCTGACCTTTGCTTATCCCTAACAAGAACGGTCACCAGCAGGCTCTTGTTTAGCACTTTGCTTCTGTTTGTACCTTGGGGCTGAAGATCTCTGCTGCTGACAGCTTCAGCACAAACTGACTTTTCTCCTGACTCAGCTGCTGCACAGGGGAGAGGACTGAGTTTTCAGCTAAGTCCTCGTCACAAGTTGCATAGCTGTATTAGATGGACAAGGTCAGCAATATTCCTTGAGGACACAAGAAACTGGAACCAAAGGAGGGTTTCAGTTACTGAGGTTAAGCATGAGCTGCCCAAGATGGGAAGCCTAGTACTGAGGACAGTAGCCTCAGTAGGATTAGAGGTAGTTTAAAACACATTCCCAAGAACAGTCCAAGCAAAGTGTCTTTTTCTCCAGGTGCCCTTAACTTCTAACTCCATGTAAACTTTGTGGCAAGGGTTAATACCCTGCCAAATGCACAGCAGAGATTCTAGTCTCTAACATGGGAAAGCTCAGACTGTACTGATGCTGATTTGCAAAGATGTTACAGGCAGTGACAGGATAACATCAGCTTCCTGACTGAGAGCAAGCTCCACAGGGCTGGAGAATACTTCATTACAAGGCAGGCATGAAAGCCTGACAGCTCCGGGCACTGAAGGCTGGTGGAAAACCGACCTGCTCAGCAAGATCCACACAGAGAAGAGCTACTTCTGGATCAGCAGGTAGATTTGTTTATCCTGTCAGCAGCTGACACAGACCAGAGCCTGAAGCCAATAGTCATTTACTTGCAAGGGACTGGCATTATCCTAGCTCAGGGCCCTTCCTCCTGCATCTTACTGTGTGCCAAGGAACATGAGGTCACACGAGCAGAGACACCTAAAATGAGATGCCACTGAGCTACATCCCTGCCAGGGTGCTCCCAATCTACTCAGCACCGGTCAAATGGTTAATTCAGACCGTACTTTCTTGAATGGACTTACAGAAAGTTAACCAGCAGAGCAGTGTTGTACCCCAAAATCCTCTAGTTACCTGACTCTTGATGCCTTGCTGAGTGATGAAGGTCTTCAGGGCCCCTGTTTCAGAGTTCTGAGGATAACCAAAGTCCAGGATTTCTACAGAAGGGTAAAAAAAAGGTTAGTTCAGAGCTGCACGGTATAAACGTGTCAACCATGCTAACGATTCCTATAAGGAGAGGGCCAATTAGTGCAACAGATACTGCTTACACATTAAAATTCCGGCTAAGTTGCTGGAGCATTCCTTACCAAGAGAAAAGAAACAGCTTTGCTAAACTGACTTCCCTGTGCAATATTATGGAGAGGAGGGATGATGGAAAGCTGTCTAACTGATGGATTTGCTGGGTTTTAAATACAGCTGCACTTCAGGACTAAATATCAACTAGTCTAGCCATATGCACGGGGCACACTGGAGTTTTTCCCAAAAACGCTCTGGAGTTTTTCCCAAAAACATCCAAAGGACAATAAAGAGGCTTTATCCAACAGCAGAACAATCTATCTTCACTGAACACTGAGTAACACCACACTGGCAGGTTTTATCTCACTGGGAGACAGCAGTGGCTGACCAAAACAGAGAAACACAAGTCTCTCGATCCACCCAGAGGGAACAGAAACTAACAGTCACTGTGACCCTTGGCTAAGAATCCCAGGACACACATACATGGTGCCTCCACTGGAGAACAAACTGAAGCATAACTAAAAAGGGCTCACGTTATGTGAAACAGGGACAGCTCAAGGGCAATCTCCTCAGGCAGGCTGGTAACACTCACAGCTGAGGGGACACTGTATTGTTATTCTGTGGTGACATTTGGAGACAGGGCCAGGGACAGAGCAGTTTGGGTTTTATTGACTTCCTTCTGTCTCAGAACTGCCCCCAAAAGGCAACCCAAGAGTGGCAGCCAACTGCAACCTGGGGTGACTGCTAGCATACAGTGCCAAAGCCACCTGGGAACTAGCTGGGATGGCTAGCCTCAGAGGTGCTCAGAGACAGCCCCCTTCACACAGGTCAGCGTAATGCTAGCCCTACATCTACACAGGACCACTCAGAAGCTAGGCTCTGGTACCGGCTGCCTCATTTATACATGTGCGCCTCTCCCAGCACCTGAGCGAAGCAGGCCACCATCAACAGAAGGCCATAGGCTTGAGATGTTATCTACATGTACAGCACAGGTGGCATTAGAAAGCAGAATGAGTAATCTCGAACCCAGTCACAGATGTTAAAAATACTTCAAGGATTATTACTACTTCAAACTAAGCTAAGGAGCGAGTCCAGAGGAGGGCCACGAAGATGATCAGAGGGCTGGAGCACCTCTCCTATGACAACAGGCTGTGAGAACGGGGCTTGTTCAGCCTGGAGAAGAGGAGGCTCCGAGGAGACTTCATTGCAGCTTTCCAGTAGCTGAAGGGGGCCTACAAGGGGACTGGGAGAGGACTTTTTACAAGAGCCTGTAGTGATAGGACAAGAGGTAATGGGTACAAATTGAAATCAGGGAGGGTTAGATTAGATGTCAGGAAGAAATCCTTCACAGAGAGGGTGGTGAGGCACTGGAACAGGTTGCCCAGAGATGTTGTGGATGCCCCATCCCTGGAAGTGGTCAAGGCCAGGCTGGATGTGGCTTGGAGCAACCTGGTCTAGTGGAAGGTGTCCCTGCCCATGGCAGGGGGGTTGGAACTAGATGGTCTTTAAGGTCCCTTCCAACCCAAACCATTCTATGATTCTATGATTCTATAAGGGTTTTGGAATCACCAAGTTAACAGGCAAGGGAAACATCTCACCATCCAGTAGTTCATAGATCAGCACAAAGTTGTTCTTTATGTTCTCCTCGCTGATCTTCCCAAAGTAGGCAGTCATCACGTCACACATCTTGTAAAGAAACTCAAATACCATGGCAGCGTTGACATTCTGCTTGGTGACGGCAGCCAGCCAGATGTTGGAACGCTTAACATGGAAGAAACTTGTGCGGGCGATGTTGGTGACGGGCGAGCGTACTTGCTGCCGCGCGTGGATGACATTGACGCGGAAGGCGTCGACGGCATTCCGCCTACGAGATCATCACCAAAGAGAAGTTAGCATGGTGTACATGAAAACAAGCTGGCTGCACAGTTCTGCTTAGGCGATTACAGTCAGACGCTGAACTACATATACATACACCAAGCTTACTGAGGAAGGGTGCCTGGATATCTCTAAGAGGGACGAGTGAAGGCTCTGAGCAGAGTTAGACATTAAATTCTGCACCAACTAAAGGAGAGAGCACGTTACTGGTCTGTAAGGAGCTTTGGACTACAATGCAACACTTCTCAGAAGAAGTTAACCTTCACCTGGAGTCAGGTGGCAAAGGAACCTTCCCTTCGGTTAATTTTGCTAGCATTCCGGATTGATTGCCAAAGCTGGGACCAAACACAGTACCACAGCTCAAAGCAGAGCCCAGTTTTGACCAAACACCTAGTTACTGTCTACTCTGCACGCCCAGGCCTTCATACTCTTGCCCCAAAGCAAGCTGCAGTCTCCCAAGATTTTCTGTTGACGGTAGTTCCTCCCAGACATACCACTGAGGAAAAACCAGCAAAACCTTCCTGGGTCACCCGACAAAAGTCAGAGCACAGGTACACCCCAAAAGGGAGCTCTAGTCTCAGGCCCACCTCACCTCCATAGCCCAGGCACCATGGAGGGCAGGCCCAAAGCAGCGAGCAGGATGGAGAACATTTGGTTTTCCAGTTACACATCCTCTCAAGCCTGCTAAGCTTCAGAACAGGTCTCTTGCACATGGACTTAGGTGCTCACAGTGCAACATGCTAGTAGCACTGCATTATGTGCTGAAAAAGTGCTGTGCAAGCTTTCCTAGCTGCTGCCACCTTTAATCCAAACTGGAACAAATCCCTCCTGGGTAAACAGGGGTGACGGAGGGGCAACCTGGATGCCAGCCCTTCCACACTAGAGTTTCCTTACCCCATAGCTGCAAATCAGGATAAACTCCCCAGATTAAAGTCCACCAATCCCAAGAACACAGGAAGGAAGCCTGAGTGCTCTATATGACAAGACTGAGACTTGAAGCAGTAGTCTACACACCAAGCCAAGACTCATCCAGTCGTGCTTCATTACTCATACTCTTCAGCACTGTGCAGAACAGGGAGTCTCTGACCACAGCACCAAGGCCACGGTACTGATTATGCAGAACCATGTTTGAGAGCAGACGGCAACAATATCCTCACAAGCAAGGATACAGGCATACAAATGCTCGTAAGCACTGAGGGTTGTCAACAATCCAGCAGACAGTTCCAAGTTTGAAAACAAAGGATATTCACAGGAACATATGCTACCACAGCAGGTGTTTGCTCCTTGAAGGTCTGGGTACATATGTAGAAGCTTCATCAGTAAACATGCTCCCCCATAAACAAAATTCTGGCCTTCAAATACTTCTCAGATTTTATTGGTCCAGAAGGTTTGCATGTTCAAATTAGTATTTAATTTCTACCTTGTTTTTTTCCACTAGAAAGTAATTTAATCTATTCTAAAATAACAATATCTACAAGCCCCATTCCTCCCCTTCAGGAGGCCCTGCAAGGAAAGTTCAGCCTGTCCTGGAGCATTAGCCCTCCCAGCCTCCAAGTTCTACCCCACTAGAACTAGTACCAGAACGAGCAACCAGGCTTGTGCAGCTAGAGGAGAAGCCTCAGGTCAGTGAAGCGTTTCTAGCACACCGATTGCCCACTCTGCAGTGCCACTCACGGCCTACCACGCGTCTCTTACCTATTGCTACAGCAGCCAATGAGATGGGATGGACAGAAATGGCGCCAGCGGAGAAAGGAGGAGTGACAGCAACAAGAGAAAGGGTTAGAAACACACACACAAGGCACAATGAATCCAAAGAGATAAGGAGAGACCAAACAGCACCCCCTCCCCCTGCTCCTGGGCACAAAAGGCCAAGGTATTGGATGGACACTAACAAGCTGTGGCAGCAATGAAGCCCTGGCGAGGCACCATGCTGACATGCTGTGGTCGGGCTGCCAGCGTGGACAGCCTGGTGTTTGGCTGAATTTTAGGGCTAACTGGGTGTTTAGTCCAGATGAGCTGCATCCCTATCACATGAGCGATACCCAGGTAGCAGGCCTTGGGAGGGGAAAAACCCGAGGGTCTCAGTCCGAGGCATCACCTGGGGACTGGGGATTACCAGCTATCTACTTCCCAGTCGGCCACAGAATGGGACTGCAAGTCTGAGCGGGCATTTCGGTGTCAGTACTTCCCATGTGAAGCTGTTCGGGTTGATGCTTTCTGGCTTGGTACAGCCAACAGGAAATACAGCACGTCTGATAGAGCTGGAGCACATCTGGAGAGATACGGCACATCCTGCCGGTTCAGACACTGCTCTATCCACCTTGCACTTTTTCCTTAAGGATCAAGGGCCACAAAGCCAAAGTGATGGATTAGAAGCTCAGAAACCAAATGCCTATTATGTTTAATGTGCATGCAGTTTGTCACGTAAGCTGCTCAGTTCCAAATAGCTTATTTTTGTTAAATGGCTACATTTTAAAGGCAGGTAGGTTCTCCCAATGACTATGTCACTGAAGAACAAGGCACTTGAAGATCACAGGAGAGGCCTCCATGGTATCCTGAATTAAACACAGAGTGCTTTGCTTTTATTTTTTTTTGATAAGAGGCTGCTTATGCATGCAGCTAGCTGCTATATGGACTGAAGCACTACATGCACTAAAGCCATTCTAAGTAGCAAGCAAAGACAGACCAAGTTTTGTGTTATTTCTGCCTTTACCAAAGTCAAGGGAAGAGTTTCTTTATTGACCATCACCTTGCTCATTAAAATTGCAGCTTATTCAGACCCCTAAACTGTGCAGGAGGATGGGTTCTCATAACCACAGGTAACCTTTAATCTCTCCCAAGACACGGGCCACGGCTTCAGAATGCCAAAGGCAAGTGCCAAGACCAAGGATTCTTGAGGGTCAATCGCTCAGAGCCCACAGGAAGACAGGCAGCAGCTATGCTCATTTCTTGTTCAACCTGCCAACAAGCTGGATGGCTCAGCCTCAGCACTTCAGACATACCATTTAGGAATTAAAAACGGTAGAGCATTCTAAAAAAAAAAAAAAATCTATCAGCTGGTTGTTTGGTTAGAGACAGAGTCTGTGAGTTTAGTAGAAGGTACAGTATCATGGCTATTCCTTTCTCTACCTTCCTCTGAAGGTCAGGCTACTAAAGCTTTAAAGCAGACCTTGTGTTCAGAACAGGATCTAACTCCACTGGCTTGCTATAAAGCTGAAGATTCTCGGTCACTCGATTACACCACAAGATGAGACAAGCCATTTTAAAGACAAGTTGTTTCATAAGGTTACACATCTAAAAAATTCCAAGCCAGGTTTGCAGGCCTGTTTCAAAAGGAATTCGACACCCCGGGGAGCAAGCTTGGTTAACGGCCAGCACCAGCTCCGCCTAAGTCACAAGACTGGGACTGACACTTTCACAGGCATCGAATGGAGGATTTCGCTCAAGGCAACACCGACTCCTGAAGTCTGAAAGGACACACTTCAATCTTTTTGGCACCTTTTACCAAATGAAAAAGTTAAGATAGGATCAGGCAGGAAATCCTATTTTCTAGTTTTGCCTGGCCAGTCAGCAGGATGTACTGTACACGAGTCGCTCACTTTACAAGAGGAGTGAGCCAAGATATAAAGCTAGAGAAGATCACTACATTCAAAATCACTACACTCCCCAGTTTACATCTCCACAGCCAGAATGCCCTTTAAACCAAAAGGCCTCCTTGAATAAACATCAGGTTGAGCACAATCTTATCTTTAAGTGCTTTAAGTTTGCAAGCCACAAAAAAAATTGTTTTTGCCAGAAACTGCAGTAATGGCGTCCCTAACACCCCACTCCCCCAACATATTCTCAAAATGTATCTATAATCCAGACTGGCTTGGCTCACTCTCACATCTATTCAAGTCAGATCTGGCATATGAATTGCTCTGAAGAGCTTCCGCCAATAAGCATTTCAAGACTGAAATGAGTTAGTACATCAGAGGAGAGGCAAAAACGTCTTAGGCAGCAGTTTTCTGCTTCAGAAATACAATGCTTCCTTGGCTCAGCTCTGTGTGGAAGTCCTGGAATAACTCAGTCAACCTTAGAACGGCTACTTTACCGTGCCTTCGCTGCCTCCGAACAAGCCAAGAGACTTACAGCAAAGCTCATTAGGTGAAGCCCTATTACAGACACCATGTTGACTGTTACTCCGCCAACGAAACAGTGCAAGCCTTGACCAGCTACTAGTTCTGCCTCAGCTAGGCAACCCATAACCAGAAGGGACACACTCTTCAGACTAAAAGCAGTCTGAAGGCAGACTGGCTTCACAATTGGTTGTAATTCAAGGCAACGAGTTATTTCACAGCACATTCCTGCCACTATTTGTTGTGGAGACCTGGTGCAAACTATTTTTGCCCTAAAGCGGGCAGAAGGATCTCTCTTCTTGTCCTCTGAATTAACACCTACCATGGACCTGCTTCCATTAGCTATGTTTTCACTGTTAACTTTACTAACTTCCACCTAATGCCTAACACTAATGAAAACCCACTAGGAAGAGTGGTGTTGTGCAAGAAAAACACCGAAGATTTTCAGTCCAAGCAGCAGCATCACTTGACATCATTCCTTACAGTACACCGAATTTTTAGTCAGGTCCCTTCTAGCAACTAGCAGCCCAAGGATTGTACAGATCCAGTCTAAGTGAGCATCACAACACTTACAGGAAGTGTAATGAGACACCTACAATCTACTGAAGGCTTTCAGTGCTTCCCACAACTCTAATTACCCAGTGAATGTAAGCTTTTCACCTACAAGGCTGCCATACAAAGCTGGGGGACAGAATGCCAGCTTCAAGTGTACAGCTGTGGTTACTACAGGGCTGCTTGCAGGCATAACTTTCCAAGGCCACAAACAGTCTTCTGCATGCCTGTACTTGACGCCAGACATCTGTGTTTGAAACTAATTCAGAGCCCTAGTATAGTGCGTGGCAGACAGTCCCCACATTACTGCTCCCGTAAAGTTTTAATGATTACGGTGAGGCTGGTAGACTCCTGCAGCAGCAGTCCCTGTTGCTGAGGCACTTGGAGTGATGGCCAGATCTCTACCACCCAAAAGAAAGCCCCAGGTTTGCCTGCAGGCCACCCTTCACTGCCATCCGAAGGTGACCAGGGCTTAAAAACCTTTTATTTTTCTGAACTAAGCCTAGAGCAGCAAGATGAGTTGCAGTCTGACATGCATGCACAGCTAATGCAGAACAAAGCAGCTCTGGGTTGTTGTCTGCACCAAAATGAGACAGTAATGCAAAGACCAGGGATGCAACAGAAGCACTCACCCAATATCATCCCGGTAGACTCGAGAGATTAAAACCTCTCCTTTGTGATTATAGATGAATAAGCCTCCGATCATGGTGGAACTTCAGTCTTCTCTTCCCATGTTGCTTAAGACCTGAAGCAAAAGAGGGTATGTATCAGCAGGCTGCACAGCAACAAGCAGTACGGGGGCACGGACTTTGGTACCTGCTGGCTACCAGCCAGGGCACAAACACGTTTAGTCACTCATCCTCAACCAGAAGACAATTCCGTGGTGGTGAGGACCTCAGAGCACACATCTGAAGCCACAGGAGTAATGAACACACAGCTCCTTACTTACAAGGGACTATTAGAAACAGCCTTTTACCCTGGAGAAGAGGGAAGTAGCCTCATCCCTGCAGTTACGGATTATATTTTCCATATAAAATCCCAGCAGATCAAAATAGTGTGTTGCCAATGCACCCAGTACAGACTGCATGTACCACGACAGACCTACGCCCCTAACCAAAGGCTAGTCTCTCCAGATCAGCATTCCCTCGTGTCTGCTACACAACTGTCCCTTGGGGACACACCACAGCAAGGACTCATCGAGGAAGCCCACTGGGAGCCAAGCGCCTGGTTCCAGACATAAGGAGGCACCACAGGAATCCTGACAGAGGCCCAGCTGAGTGAATTCCTGGGCTTGTCTGAAGCAACTCAAGAGCTTAGGTCTAGGTGAGCACACACAGCTACCATGCATCCTGTAACACCAGGCACTGAATGTGACCGCACTTCGTAGCCAGCAAAATTAGCACTGGAATAGATGCAGGCTTACTTCTCATTCCACTCATCAGCACCTGTAGTGCTGTAGCAGTACCTAGCCTATCCCTCGAATGAGATAAGACACAGGCCTGGAATGACAAGGAAATCAAAGGCCTTTTATTTCTACTATAAAGTCTCCATTTCCCCAGTGACAGATGGAAATCAGACACAATTCACAGTTAAGTCTTTTTGCAGGCAGTTTGGGCAAGGGTTTGAGATGTCACCAAGGCTATCACTGTAGGGCAGGGGGTTCTTGACAGCAGGGACACCTTGGTCTACTACTGCTCTTACACGACTTATGTAGCAACGTTACAGCCTTGGCTGATCTCTAGCAGCAGTACTAATGTGTATGAGCTTGGCTCCAGAGTCCAAACTGAGAGCAGGCTGGCCGCAAGGTTCCACTGGAGTGGGAGTTCTCAACCATGACCCACTTCACCTGGGAGCCAGTGACTCAGAAGTTGCTCCCTGACTGCTAATCTCTTCCTCCAAATGAAGATTGAAGAGAGCTACAAAGCTGGCAAACATTACTGATGTAGAAGACCTCTTTTCTTTTTGAGAGCACACAGCTACTTCACCAGACCCCACTCCTGCACTCCTATTCATTTAGGTTCATACCATAACACCCGCTCTAGCAACTGCTTGGTTGGCTCAGTCCAGAGAAGAGCACTACAGATGCCACAGGGCGAGCCTCACGACTATTCTCGGGACGATCCCATTGGTACGTCGCAGTTTTGACACTGCAAAGCGTTAGATAATCAGCCGTCTCCACACTGCTGGTAGGGTGGGTTAGCCAACACCCACTTGTCCGGGGTGGGTGGAAGGGATAGCAACAGGCCAGCCTTGAGACAGATGCTGACAGTGAACCGATACGCATTTGCACAGGCACACAGCAAAGATGAAGTTGCGGTGACCTAGCCTCAGATCATCCCAGAGGTCAGGAAAAAAAACAAGAATACAAAGGCAATACACAGAGAGGGACAAGAGGACTTCCAGGGTAGAAGCCCGGAGTACAAACAACATCTCCTCTAGAAGTTATGTTCAAGAAACTAAAGTAGCAGCTTATTTGAAGGAACTACTGCAGATGC
This sequence comes from Eurypyga helias, assembly GCF_000690775.1. NCBI lineage: Eukaryota > Metazoa > Chordata > Aves > Eurypygiformes > Eurypygidae > Eurypyga > Eurypyga helias. The sequence continues at coordinate 19,225 of NW_010261145.1, forward strand.
AAGATCTGTGCTAAAACAAGATTTATATAGTGCTGCCACTAGCCTTCACTTCAGAAAGCCAAAACCCCCTGCATTACATAAGCCTTTGCACCCACATTTTTTAGCTACACCTAATGAGTCCTCAGAGAGCAACATGACACATATTCTCTGCTATGGGTCTTCAGCTACCAGATGGCTGCTCCTGCTCATTAAAAGAAGAAACAAAAATAAGCATCAAAGTCAGATGTTAAGTCAAAATAGCGAGAAACAGAGACGAGCAGTTTTCCCAAAGCTCAATAGTGGCCTTACTGGCTTTTATCCCCACATTCTGCTGGCTGAGCGTACCTGGCTACTAACAGGCTGCTTCTGCCACTTATCACTGCCATCAACATTTATTTAAGTCTGAGATACCATCTAGCACAGAAAAGGTTTTCAAATATGTTTTTCTTCCATTCCCATTAATGACACTTGAACTTTATAGGTGTTTCATTTACTGCCAAGATAAGTCTCTGTAACCAAACCTATCAAAACAGAGGTAGCGCAATCCGAGATTTCCATGAAGAGTGGGAAAAGCCTCCTGTAGCTGCTCACTGCCCGAGTAGGGAGCCAAGGCTACACAGTGTAGCTGGCAGCAGGGCCAGCACCCTCACAGCAGAAGACAGAGACAAGCCGATGGCCAACAGAACAAAACCAGGCTCTGGAATTTAAGGAAATGGCCATACCACAGACTCGTGACCATCTACATGAAATGCAGGCTGCCCTGACAGGCATGCAGGCCATTGACTGGTAGCAAGCAGGGCTAGAACCCAAAACATGGAGAACATAGGTTTGAATACAGCGGCCCAACAGGCCTGGCAAATGCTGAAACTGTAATTCCAACATTTGCAAGGTCATTCGCACAGGCCCTGTGGTAGAAAACAAACCCAAGAATCAGCATGACAGTGAAAGCAACTCGTTGCCTGCTCTACAAAATTCTTTCCTAATTAGTATTTTTTTTTCATTTCAGGCAAGAGACAAGGATGTCTTTTCAGACTGCCCAGTGCTGGCTTCCACATTCAGATACAGACTATTGCTACCAAAGGTGACAAAGAGTTCCTGCGTCCTCTTTAAGACTTACATCGCACAGAAGAGCTTCCTGGAAGCTTATGCAACTGGTCAAAGCTGGATCATATGAGTCTTACAAACCCTTTCCAGAAGATTCCTAGAAAGCACATCCTAGTCTTTAAAAAAAATAATCTCCCTCATGGGTTTTAATGCTGCTTAAGTTATTTGTTCCACTATTTTTAGCATAAAGGAAGCGTCTGCTTTCATGAGCAACAGGATCAGACATGCATCATATACAAGACAAACCATCTTGCTAGCACAACAAGCCACCTGCTTTCTGAAAAAAAACCAATTTGAATATTTACTACATCACGACAAAACATGCACAAGTCTGCTGATCAAGCTTCTTGTGGGAAATTAAACACCTTCTCTCGAGAAGATCTAGAAACTTTAAGTGTGGACTGTGATAATGAGGTTAAATGATGTCATTAGAGAACAAGTTTTCTCATATGTTTGCCTGTAACTTATGTTCAGACCTAAGATATCTGCAGTTTTAATTGCATCACAGTACCAGGCAGGGTCAACTGCTTGCTTACCTTACATGTTAGTAAAACATGTTAGATGGGGAGCTGACATAGCGCAACTGAAGTGCTTTTAGTCTTTAAAAAGAAAATCTTGTCAATGCAAAGAAATGCTAGGTTTCTTCCTTATCCAAATACACTGGGAGCTGAGTTCCGGCTTCCAACTCTCCCCGCACAGTTAGCTCCTAACCTAACTGGCTCCGGTTGCGCAGTCAGAGCCACGGTGGTTCACACTGCAGATGTCAGGCCAGCGCCTTGTTCCTGACATCAGCAATGAAGGGACAGTCAGGTAACAGCGAGGACAGGTCAAGAAAACACTCCCCAGGAAAGCCCCCTGCAAGGGCTTGTTTATTGTAGAACTCGCAATGGATCTCCAAAATAGCTGCTCAGTTTCCTTTGTAATCTCTGCATCAACAGCATCTCATGGCAAAAAAAAAAAAAAGTTTTATAAACCGCTGTATAAACCACACTCCTTTTTGCTTTAAACTTCTTTTTTCTTCCTCCAGCTTTGTTTAACGGCCACAAGTGCAGGAAGAAGCTATTAAGAACTAGTCTCCATGCTCTATCTTCAGGCCACTCAGGATTTTGCAGATGTCTGTCGCCTTCATTGCCCCCTTCCCAGAATGAGATGTTCCCACCTTACTCAGTTGCTCTTCACAAGGAAATTACCTTATGCTTTGGTCTTTCTCAGTGCTTTCCTCTAAACATTTTCCTCCTGGAAACCAGTGCAAAACCACACATGCTATTCAAGATGTAAGCAAACCATGATACAGACACCAATATAATCATACATACCTTCCTTTGATCTTTTCCTAGCGGTTCTCAATGTCTGACTTAGGTTTTTAAACCACCACACAGCAAGAAGCTAATGATTTGTCATCACACGAAGATCCCACTGAATTCAGTCATCAAGGTGATTAACCACAATAGAGATGAAGCTACAACTGCCTTTGCTCCCCAATGCACATACCTGCTATACGCAGCACTGTACCTGTACGTACCTTGAATTCAGCGTGCCGTTTTACAGTCCCATCGCTGCACTTCAATGCCATTTTTGACCTCCTTCACCCTGAATACCCTTATATCTACACACACACACGCCCCCCATGACTACTGCAAGGATTGCTCTTACTGCAAATCCTCATTTGATGAGGATGATGAGTATGACCAGCCGGTGCATACTAGCCGTGCTACACCAGTAACGCAACCCAGTACTCAGCCACCTGCCCCAAGTCAGAACGGGACTGCCCTGTGCTACGTAAATCCTGGTTAACACCTGAGGTGGTAGTTACACTTGCTACAGGCTTAGCCACAGGATCAGGATGACTCTGCCAATTTGTTTTATAATGGCAGCCTATGAGCAGAAATACACCCGAGAGATCCACCAGCACTGTTTCACATGTAGCAGCAACTTGCCTCCACACAACTTACACTACTCCTCAAGCCTGAAAAACCCCACACAGTTCTACAGCCCTACAGATTTAAGTAGAATTCACCTAACTATTTGCATCAGACAGCTGGTAATGTGTTTCCAGGTACCAAGCAAAGTCACATGGGCTAAGGACAGGGAAAACAAGGGAACAGTTTTAGATGACTAACCCAACCGTACCAGCCTTCGCCGTGCCTCCGCGGCAGCTGAAGGACACACACAACATAAACCTCTTGCCGCACTCCCACCTAACGGCATCAGGGACCAAAGAGGTCTCCAGTGCACAAGGCACTCAACCACGAGCGGATCTCCCCTGCTCTGCTCGACCTCTGCAATGAGTCCCAAGGGTCGCAAACACAGACAGTGCAAGTCTGCTGTGCAGACTCACAGCAAGTGCTGTTTGGTGCAGTGCCCTTCTCTCCGCCAGCCTTCTCCAACTCTGCCCACCAGGGAAGTTCAGGGAACACTGACAGCATTCCAGCCTCCTGTTTGAGCCTTGCATTACAGCCCTCCCAGACACATGACTGGAGTGACCGAGCTCCCTCCCACTAGAGTTACTTCCATCAGCTAATGGGAGCAGTGTCCACACAGCTGGGAACTCAAGCGGTGGAATGACTAGCCCGAAGAGATATGAAGAGCTGAGAGGAAAGCTATACAAAGGGCAGCATGCAAGAGAAAGTTGCTTAAAGCTCAGCAAGAAGAATGGCTCTTTAAGATGACAATGGCTCTCCTTGAAGTAGCTGCAGTGAAAACAAGCCTGCTTTGTTTTGATCCTCAGTGGTGTTTCACTACAAGTTTCAGGCACTCCTTCCAGCTCTTTCAAGGTTACACTGCAACTAGATTGAGGTTTTGAGTGGTGCAGCTCACACTTGGTACGAACTTCCACACATCTTTAAATCATGAATAGTTTTCCTTTTCAGATCAGCTTTGAAAATGAGAGCTTAGTGCCCACAATGGTAACGAACTGCAGGGAACAGGGCTCACATTAATCCGAGACTGACATTCAGTGACTCATGGCTGTTGGAATCAGAAGGCCCCAGAAGAAATCCACCACAGGAGATGGGTTCATCTGCTCGCTGTGCATAAGCGACATGACTCAGAAAGCTTCCCAGTAACAGCATTGCTCAATCAGCTTCCAGTGACTCACTCTGCTCCCCTCCACACTCAGCCTTTTCTAGGGAGCTTGCCCTGCACTGGTTTTTGAGTTCCCTCAGGCTAATAGCTCATTGCAAGACACAGTCTAAGAGCAAAGCCCATTGCTTCTTCAACTGTTTAGCATTAAGTGCCTGGAAATCAAGAGGACTCTAGCTCAAGCCTTTGGTTTATGGTCCCTCAACTGCGTTTTCAGAGCTTTGCAGCCCTGCTCCTTCTGTTTCGGCAGCTTGAACATACCGCGACCTGCTCCACACTGCTAGCTACAGCCCCGTTCTCTAGTTATAGTATGGATGGATTCATTTTAGTTAAGGTACAAAGATGCATGTGAATATTGATTTCAGACCCAGCGGTGACTAGTCACCTTAATTTAGGAACAATGGTCCTCTCCCAGCTGACTCTTCACCCTTCAAGCAGCTAGCTAGTGGGGCAGTAGTGGGGTCTAACACCTGAACGCTGCTGCGGCAGCCCACGGCCAGTATGCTTCCTGCTCTGCTGCCCAGTACTCTCATTCCAATATACTTCTATCTCAATCCATTAATAGAAAGGAAAAGGATCATAACGAGCATCATAGACAGGCCACACACTTAGACATGCTTATAAACCCTCTAGGAGTTAAGGTTGCAGGGAAACGCCTTTCCACTCCAGTGAAGATGAGAGCACTAAGATACGCCTTTATCGTAACTGTGGCAAAGTTACAACACTAAGACAGCCAGCTACAAAAAAACCCACGTGTACAAACCCAAAATGCTGGGATGCAGACTTGAATGCATTTCAGCCCTTCCGTAACTGAAAAACAGCAGGAGTAGGAAGATGAAGATGCAGTAAAGCACAGCAGCTCATAGCCTGCTCTTGCCCACCAATTCCATCATCGATAGAAAATGCTGTGTTTACTAGGTCTGACCTAAAGCAGGCGGCTCCCCACCAAACCAACAGACTTCGCCCTTTCAGGCCCACAACACACCACACTTGGAACATGTGGGTGCAGTCAGGAGCACAGGCTCAGGCAGCAGGATCCTGTTGCTGGGCTGTCGGTAGCTTCACATATTCTGGGATGCAACAAGTGGCTGAACTGGGAGCTGCCTAGTGAGATGATGCACTAAACCTGCATTTAGCAAGCGGAGGTTCAAAAAAAAAATAAGAGCCCAGCCTTCCACTTCCATTGCTGCTTTGTGGCTTCTGACCTAGAAGAGCTATAGAAAAATGAAACGTCACAGCAAAAAGTACCAATTTTCCTGTCTTTGTCTAGTGCATTAGCCTGCCGTGGGCTCTCTACTTCAGAAGCCACAGCATCACACCAGTAACAAATCACCACTGTAGTACAGAATCACAGAATGGTTTGGGTCCAGCCTTCCACTTCCATTGCTGCTTTGTGGCTTCTGACCTAGAAGAGCTATAGAAAAATGAAACGTCACAGCAAAAAGTACCAATTTTCCTGTCTTTGTCTAGTGCATTAGCCTGCCGTGGGCTCTCTACTTCAGAAGCCACAGCATCACACCAGTAACAAATCACCACTGTAGTACAGAATCACAGAATGGTTTGGGTTGGAAGGGACCTTAAAGACCATCCAGTTCCAACCCCCCTGCCATGGGCAGGGACACCTTCCACTAGACCAGGTTGCTCAAAGCCTCATCCAGCCTGGCCTTGGACACTTCCAGGGATGGGGCATCCACAGCTTCTCTGGGCAACCTGTTCCAGGTCAGCACTGCCCTTGCAACATTATGCATATACATATATGTATATACGTACCAGAGTCATCTGTTCACTAGGGTGTGAAGACAAAGCTCAACTCCAGCCTAAATCCTAGGTATCCAGACATCCAAACAAGTGATTTTCTCCAGTACATTTGTCTCATAATCTGAAGTCTTTCAGGTGACATCACGCAGACCATTAATCCTCCCACCCACCACTGAGAACACTGCCAGCTTCAACCTACACCCAAACTCTGGAAACGGTTGTCTGCCTTTTGTAACTCTATTTGCACAAATCAAAACAAAGAAAAGCCGATCTGCTCAAATTCAGCTCTTCGGAAAAGCAGCGAGTTGTCAGTCCGTTTCCTGCAGCGGCACGAGGCAATATGGCTGCACATCCAGGCGAGACGCTTGTTCTAGCTCTAGAAGAATGAGGTACTGTCTGGAGGAAAGATGTCATTAGCAACATGCCCACAGCCTAACGGTACCCAAGCCGCCACCAGTTTGGGGTGTATATTGATATTTTTGCCTCAGGAAAGAGCAAATGCAGCTGTCTATCCTCGCACCCCAGTTTCTCCGAGCTCAGTGCAGGCAGAAGCTGCTGAGCTTTTGAGCCAGGCCTGGCCCCTGTCATGGCAGGTCTGCTCAGCAAATCCACCACGTTCTCTCTTCAGTGATGCAGTGGTAACGTGGCAGCTCAAGAACAAATGCTCAGAAGCAGCCCGACAGCAGGGACACTAACTCTTACGCTGGCCCTAACCATAACTACAGTTTCAGCTGACCACGTGAGCACCACCAGCCTCCGGGTTCGGCGAGCATCAGCGGCATCCTGACGGTGCTGAGTGCATTTGTCTGTTCATTTTAAAACGCAGCCTTGGGATCAGCTGTGCGTCACTCGGCCAGCTGCGTGGGTTATGTTCTCACTACAGAGACACCTCTCCAGAAGAGCCCGGCACTACAGGTGGTGAAAATAAGCACGCGACATGTTGTGCCAGTTACCTTCAACTCAGCCACTGAGGCTTGATCAGCAGAGCTGAGGGGACTCCTGCTCAGTTGCAAGGCCATTTTGGCCACAGTCCCACCGTGAGACACCCTTACCCCCACTGAGTTTCCTGTGCCATTAAGTATAGGGTACAAATAAACCCAAGATGATCAGTAATGAGCCCAAGACGCAGCTACTCTGGACTTTGTCACTCCCATCAGGCAACCAGAAGTTTCCCATAGCATGGACATCACTTAGTTTGAGCGGAAATAGGAAAGCTTATTCCTCCAAGCTACACAGCACATCTAGGAAACAGCAATCACAAGTCAGTTAATAAGCTGGAGTAAAGCAACCAACCCATTTAGCAGTCTATTAAAAGAAAGTTTGGGTTCTGACTTAACAGCAACTAAGACTTCTGTGCATTAATGAGCTTATCTAACTAAGCAGTTCAAGGTACATTAGCTGCTGGAATTCTCATCCAGAAAGAAACCAGGAGAGGTACTGCAGCTCTCACCCAGAGGGCTGAGGTTAAATCACCCACTGTAACAATTCCTGCATTCCAGAAATCAGTATGATCTCAGACAAGCGACAACAGTTGAAGCAGGATGGGGATTAGCCAGGCTGCTCTGGCTAACAGGGTTACCCAGAAAACCAGTCCTTTCAGGCTAGTGCTAGCCACTATCAAACCAAAAGGCTTAAGGCTTACAGCATGTCATCACCCCACCAGCTAATCCGAGCTTTGCTTGGAGGGCTGCATTAGCCACTTTCCAGGAGGCCAGGGGCTGCACTTGGTTTTAAACACAAGTAGCTGCAATTACTTCATCCTGGGGAAGACAGGCTGCATAATTTAATTAAGAGACATACCGTGAGCTAAAGAGCTACTGAGATAAAGCCATCAGCTTCAGAGAAACCGTTCCTATTTTAAACCCAATCCCATAAATCCCCATAACCAGTGGGCAGGAAGAGAAGCACGTTCAACTCTTAGCAGGCTCTCCTCCTACGGCCTACTTCTGCGTGCCATCCTGCACACAGCCAGTCTGAAGGGTAACAAGAGAGAAACGCTGACACACGGAAACACCAGAAGCTCCCTTACTCTGGTAAAACATCACAGAAACAGCGTTTAATACAGCTCTCCACCCTATTTTGAGTCTGACCTTATCTGAGCGACCCCAACGCCTTCTTCCGAGGCTGTTTTAAGCAACTTCTACTTACTCTTCACTCTTGAATGAGAAACCTGAACAGTGATGTGCATTCTATTCATCTTCTAACAGAAGAGGTTAGAGACATGGGCTGCAGCTGGAGTAAGAGCTCATATCCTGCAGACCTAGGTGCCCTGACTTGCCAGCGTTTCTTTCTCTACTACTGCTGCGGAGTTACCTAACCGCATTTCACATTCTGTGCCTCAGCCTGGGAGCTTTCAGCTGAGTTGCCAACCTCCTGCTGAGATCAAAATAAAGTATGTCTTCCTAGCAACTTTTGACTCTGTCGGTCATTCACTGAAGGAGAGAAGCCGACTCTGCCATAAAAAAACAGTTATATTTTGGCACCCCAGGCTGCACTTCTGTCCATCCTCTGGTTCAGCCTAAGCACAGCCTTTAAATACTCCAGTGGGCTGTAGCAGTACACACTCAGAAAACCAGTGCAAGATGTTGTGCTGCAAAAGACAGTCTTGGCTTTATCATTCCTTGATGCAGGTATGAGACAAGAAAAAGTTTAACTAGGATCACAAGAAGTTTCTTTATAAAGCCCATTTTGTTTAGGGATTGTTCCCATTCCATTAAAAAAAAAAAAAAAGAAGAGAGATACTATGAAACCAGAGTGTAATTCCATGCACCAGTGCTTCAAAGAACTCACAATGTAACCCTTCACCACTTCAAGACTCAAGTCTTCAAAGGCCAGGATTGTGCTCTCTCAGGAGGAGGAAGAAGCGGCCATAATACCCTTCAAAGATATCTCCAACGCTCTCCCTGGAACACGGCCAGTTCGCAGCCCGAGGAACGCCAGGTATCTCTGTCACTAGATGTCAGTAACATGGCATTTCCTACAGAAGAAAAGTGATGCCTCCCTTCTGACAGGGAAAATATGGAAGTAGGCAGTTTGGCAGCATCTCTTTGGATGAGACTGTCCCTCCAAGCAAAACTCAGAGGGACAAGTACAGCTTTTAGTACAGAAAAAAAACCAGCAGCTACAGCTCTGATAGCATTCAAGCAACCGTCGCCCAACAAGACACCACACAAGCCCGTGTGCACTTAGAAGCCTGTAATACCTACGCTTCCGAGCCGCAGAAGCCATCCAGACTCACGTATCTGGGAAAGTTCCAGGCTCAGATTTTGGCAGCCTGAGGCTAAAACTTGATAGCAGCTTTGTCATACTAAAGCAAGCAGAAAACAGATCATGGAATCACACAGCTAATGGGGAGAAGACTAGATCAAAAGCATTTCCTAGCGGGGAGAGAAATCAGCTGCACTGGACGATAAACAGGCTGTGTTTCCTGCGGCTTCACTGAATCCAAAAACCTAGCCCAGGGAAGGGTGGAAGTGGAAATGCATCCAGAAGAGCCGTTGGACAAGAGCCCGTTTAAGCCTCAGAACAAGCCCGGTTTAGCATCAGCAGCGCTACATTCTGCCTCAGCAGGTTTTCCAGGGAGGGAGCAAGCCATGACCTAGCTAATTCCCGCTGGTATCGCTAGTACGGGCGAATAATTTTAGGGGAAGTTCCTGCCCGATGCGGCTACGAGACCTTTGCTCCGGCGGACCCAGCACACCGGTCCGGGCCTTCCCTGGGCGTCCGGTGCCACACACCGAGCCTGACGCCGTCCTCACCCGGCTCAGCACCGCAGGGCCGCCACCCCGCTCTTCTAGACAGATAGCTAATTAACACAAGC
>NW_010261146.1:0-348 GCF_000690775.1 Eurypyga helias
CGCACACGGCCGGCTCATGTTCATGTATCTAGTGAATGACAAATGACCACTCCATGGACAAAGCAGGCGGGCGACTTTTTCTCACATGAAGATCTTCTTTTTATATCCCCTCTATCTTTCCACAGACAAAACATAAATACGCGTGTGCAGAACTAATGCTGGCTCAGTCTATGCAAGCGGAGGGGTGAGGAGCACTGCTGTCTGTGGATGTACAGCTCCTGGGCAGAATTATTTTCTCTCTGGAGGGATTCTTTGTCACAGTGAAGCAATGAAGCTTTTGGCTTGTCATTACAAGGAAGGGGGCCTACAAGGAAGCTGGGGGGGGGGCTTTTTACCAGGGCCCGTAGT
>NW_010261146.1:596-8743 GCF_000690775.1 Eurypyga helias
ACGATTCTATGATTAGGAGGGGAATGACGATCCCTCTGGCCAAAAATGGTCAATGTGCAGGGAATGCCATTTGTCTGGTCCCAAATACTGTAGGAGAGAATAGTTTTTTCTTGCATAAAATCCATCTCTTCTGAAGAGGTGACTCAAGATGCTCATCTCATTTGTAGTTATCAAAGTCCTGTTCCTGAACACAGCTGCTAAAAACCCTGTCCTGAGCAGAATGAGTTCTTTCATTGGGTAAGAATGAGGGAAAGCTGGTTGGGAAGGGGTGGATGTCCTCAGAGCTAGAGCTCCTCCTGCCCTCAGTGGCTGAGGGGAGGCCTGTCCATTAAAAAATTAGGCTCAACTCCAGAATCTCTAGAAAATACATTTGACTTTAGATAGAGATTTAACACAAGCGTGGGAAAGGTCTGGAGGATGGCACAAGTGTTGGCTCTCGTGGGCTTTAGCAAGACGTGGCATGGGGAAAATAGCGTGATGTCCTGAAGATCAGAAAGCCGGTCAGCAGACCCCAGACGCCTCCGACTTCCATGCCAGCACCCTGTGCATCGGCCGTACGCGTGCCAATCCGTGCTTGGAATAAGGTATAAATAGACATGTGGCACTGCAGAGCTGGCGCGTCGTGCAGCGCAGACGTCACTGGGAAGGTCAGGGCTGCAGCCCGCTGTCCCCTCCTTGGCATCAGCCTTCTGTGCCCGCAGCCCTCCTGTCGCGCCTGACGGCAGCACATCCTCCTGACAGATGGGAGTAAACGGGGGCAGCTTGCACACCTAGCTGAGTATCAGTCATCTTTATTCAGGGGTAGACCTGCTGACCGGGAGTGGATGAGATGTTGCTGTGTCAGGAGGGTCTTTTTTGCCTACAGTGCGCCCAAAAGGTTCTCATCTCTCTGCGTCTGCATCCCATGCTCTCTAGTTTTGTGGAAAGCACTTGAGGTAGGTGGCTGTCATTCAGGTGGCCTAACCATGGACAATAGAAGTTGTTGGAGCTGGGGAAATAAGAGCAACGGGGTGTATAAGCAGCAGTAGCACTATAAATGTGCTAGGTGCTTTCCAGTGTGGATCCTGCCCTAGGGACCTCCGGAGAGGAGGGAAGGGGACGCCCTAGGATCAGAGTGGTAGCAGGGCTCACATCACCTTCGGTACATGTTTTTCCCTCCAGAATTTAATCCTCTGTCCTTCTGAGTTTGTCTTTCAGATGAGAATGCATATTCATTATTCATGCAATGAATAAACAATACTGAGAAGCCGAAGGCTTAATGGATAGTGCTTCCTGGAGTTGTAAAAATAATACTCTCTGATAAAAAAATGATAGTTTTGAAGATGGGCCTAGTCCTTCTGCATTCTGAATTGCATGCTGTTGCTCCAAACTTGCTTGTCTGTCTGTATTGTTTTGGGGGAAAATGAAAAGCCTCTGAATATGCTTAGCATCTATTCTGCATTACACATTCAAATGGCTTATTTCTATTGTAGCAGGATTGAATGCACGCTTTTTCCTCTTCTTCTTTTCTCTTAACTCCTGGAACATGATGTAGCAAGAAAACCAGATTTTTTTTTTGGACAAATTGTTTGTGAATGGTACAGTACAGTATATCCCGCGAATTAACAGGCGTTTACGTTAGGTGGGCTGTTTATGTCGTGCTTTGTCAACACTGTGTCACATTCTTCTGTGCTATATTCAGACTCGTTGATTTTACATTAGCCTCAGCATATTTCACTACAGCGAGTGTTTCTCCTGAATTTATTTCTTATTATTTTCTGAGCAGCAAATATGCTCTGAGAGGATTCACTGCAGCATATAACTCCCACAGAACAACAATCCTTTTGCTAAGTTTATTACATTTCTTGAACCCTCCTTTCTCCCAGTAAAACAGCATTTTGATGACAGATCTGTTTCTCCACCTTTACAGGCGATGTTGCTGTTGCTCACCTCTCCTTCACTCTCCGTACCAAATCGTTGAGTCTGACAGAGGCTGTGAAAGATGAAAACGTTCCTACTGAATAAGTGTTGTGCAGCTGTGGACATTTCATGCCCAGAAGAGTCCTAAGGCTTCCTATTTAGACAAATGCTATTCTGAAAGCAATCACTGTTACTCTTTGCCAACACCCAGTTCTGGGAGGTAGCAAATAGCACTTTGATGCTGCTGGGATCAGCCTTTATGGTGCCATATGCCAGCCAATTATCTCAGCATCATTAGGCACAGAACTAGTGTTTCCCACATGCCCAGATCATGCAATTAGTGTACTTATATGAAATGGGATTGAGACATAGCAAAGAAGAGTCAGAGGGTAGACCTAGCTTTTTCCAGCCAACTTTCAGTGTGCCAGGAACAAGGAGCTATGCTGATGGTGGCTACCACAACCAGAGGCAGACATTCTTAACCCTGTGTTGGGCTGTGTGTCCTAGAATCATACTAAAAATCACGCTGAAAGGGACATCTGTAAACCATGTATCCCAGGCTCCTGCTTGCCCAAGTTTGATGTCATCCACAAACTTGGAAAGGATGCATTGCATCTAATAATCCAAGCCACTGATCATGATCATCAGTAGCAGCCCCACCACCATGCTCTCGGTGTCTTGGATCTAGCCATGTCTGTGCAGCATTCAGAGTGGGTTAACTTTTACCTTTGAGAGAATTTATAGCATGTTTTGGGAGAAAGGTATTGTTGCAACTGGACTGTGACCCATACCCCAGTTTAAAGGTAGTTCAGGTAGATCTGCAGCATCATGAACACAGCCAGAAGGAGCTTAAGGTTGATGAGCAGCAACTAGAAAAACAGGGTGCTTTTCTGATATATGCTGGTATTTGTCTGAGCAATCCCCACTTTCATTCTTTCTCCTTCTGAGCTGCTTTTTCCTCAGCTCCCCTTGGATATCACCTAGTTTTAAAGAGACCAAGTTACTGGATTTATATTTATAGGGGGAGGGAGGGGATCGAGGGGGAGTCTGGGGATTTCTGGCGGCTCTCAGTGTTACAGGAGCCAGGAATCCGGGTTAGGTGAAGTCTGTAGCTGAATGACACTGAGATTCAGGAAGAAGAACGTGGAAATATTGGTGTGGGATGCGATCTGTGAAATACGATCTCCGTCAGTAGATCCTGGGTCTCACCTAAGGGAACCCAGTAGTCTCAGCCTTATGATCTCTAGAGTGTTGTGCTGAAAAGGGTTTCTGGCAGAAAAAGTTAAAGACGTTTTGATCTTCGCTTGCCTCCGTGGTCAGGGTGTGGCCCTTGAGGAACCTTTTCTGTGATTCACTTCAAAGTTGCAGCAAAATTTAGCCTTAGAAGAAATGTTATGAACTGTTTGGTGAATTATGAGGGACAGGCAAGTCTTCCTGGTCTCTGTCTAAAATCTGTGCGGGGAGAGAGAGAGGAGCTCTTATAGAGGATGTGTTGAAGAAGTGCATTACGTTTCTCGGCCTGCTCCCGTTTGCCCTCTGGAGGAACCTTCCTCCTGCTGTTCATGGATGATGATGCTGATTACGCCAAAGCTCACCTTCATGAGTGCACCCCCAGCCTTCTTGACAGAGAATGACCACAGCTCTGTTACCGGACTGGCGGGGTTGCAGCGGGAGAGGCACGGGCTCTTTGTTCCTCAGTGGAATCCCTCTTTGTCAGGCCACGTTGATTTTTCCTTTCCTCTGAGTGGTTTGCCTCTTACTTAAATGTTCCATAATTGAAGGCTGTCAGGGATAAATGAGCGGTTGCATTATGATTATTTATTGCATAAACCCCCATTTATTCCCACGTTCCCAAAGAACATCTTAATTTCCTGTTACGCTTCTACATCTGTTGCTCATTACAGTGTTTTCTAGTCAGATGTTTCAGTTCTTGGAAATGTGCGCCCTGAGCACATCTATCTCTTTGTGCATGGGGAAGGTGCACAAAGGAAATCCGCTGGGGTTTTGAAGATGTCTTACGGCAAGTTGGGTGTTTCTGTCAATATTTCTGACGCTGACCTTCCTGACCATCTCTTTCAACAATACCTGTCGGACACAACAGACATTTAACGGGGCCATTACAGGTGTCCTCTCTGCGGTATTTGAAAGTAACCTTTTCTGAAAGTGGCAATATTTTAGGATTTGCTTGACAGAGCTGATTTTTTCAGAGGCTTACTCATGCTTGTTGGAGCGAGCCCAGAGGAGGCCACGAAGATGCTCCGAGGGCTGGAGCCCCTCTGCTATGGGGACAGGCTGAGAGAGTTGGGCTTGTTCAGCCTGGAAAAGAGAAGGCTCCGGGGAGACCTTATAGTACCTTCCAGTACCTGGAGGGGCTACAAGGAAGCTGGGGGGGACTTTTGACAAGGGCCTGTAGTGACAGGACAAGGGGTAACGGGTTTAAATGGAAAGTGGGGAGGTTCAGATTGGATATCAGGAAGAAATTCTTCCTGGAGAGGGTGGTGAGGCACTGGGACAGGTTGCCCAGAGAAGCTGTGGCTGCCCCATCCCTGAAAGTGTCCAAGGCCAGGCTGGATGAGGCTTTGAGCAACCTGGTCCAGTGGAAGGTGTCCCTGTCCATGTCAGGGGGGTTGGAACTGGATGATCTTTAAGGTCCCTTCCAACCCAAACCATTCTGTGATCCTATGATAAGTAACCTCAGTGCTGTCAATAAATGTAGCTGTCTGAGACAGCTGTGGGCTGTGGGGCTACTACTAGTAAAAACTGCAAACAAAAATAAGGTTTTCCTAGAAGCTGGAGCTTACATGTGTGCTCCTGTGGTGTTTCCTGAGAACAACAAAAGGTGTTGTTGCCCTCCCCTTTACATAGTTCATTCTCTCTGTTGATGCATTTCTAGGGAATGGTTATTATTCATAGAATCACAGAATGGTTTGGGTTGGAAGGGACCTTAAAGACCATCCAGTTCCAACCCCCCTGCCATGGGCAGGGACACCTTCCACTAGACCAGGTTGCTCCAAGCCTCATCCAGCCTGGCCTTGAACACTTCCAGGGATGGGGCATCCACAGCTTCTCTGGGCAACCTGTTCCACTGCCTCACCACCCTCTCCGGGAAGAATGTAAATATTCCTCTTTCTTCTCTTCTAATGGTGCCTTACTAGGAAAACAGCACTGTGGCTTGTTCACTTGTTGTAAGGATTGGGCTCAAGGTCATTACACAATTACTCCTCTGCTTTAACAGACATGCCAAACCACTATTTCTCTCACCGTTACACAGTGAGAAGCTTTTAAAGGCTGCTCTTGTCAAGCTGTGAGAGAGATTTTAAAACTAACAGGAATGTAAATTACGTAAAACATTCCTCATTTGCCCTGTCCATGAAAAGCCAGCAGGCGTTTGTACATGCTATGGACCTGTTTTCAAATCTCTTGTTCCATCACCTAGGCACTATAATTACTATCTCTTTCTGAGCATAATATTTTGAATAACTTAGCATTAGTAATAATATTTAAGTTTGAACGACAAGCTTTCATGGCTTTAGTAAGTCATTTGGTCATTATATGCTACACATACAGGGGAGACCACCAAACATCGCAGGCTAACCTGACAACAAGTACAAAGCAGAAGTAAAGGAAGTATTGGTAAAGGGATACGGCTTTCCAACGACGCCACGTGAATTATGGCACAGCTAGCTCTTCTTCACATTAATTCCACATCCCTGCCCCTCCTTAATGCTTTGAATTCAGCTCTCTCATCTGCTGCTGCTGCCGTGTTTGCAATCCTTCCTTTCTGCTTGAAGTTGTGTGAATAATTAGGTTATTTTTGTTTTGCTTTTTTAATTCCATTGCTGAAGAGAAATATTTTTTGGGGGAAATGATTTGTGGTGCCAAATGAAACGGTTTCTTAACTCCAAAAGAAACACTTTGCTTCTGGACCGGTTTTGCAATTCCATAAATGAAGTGGATTTTTTTTTTTTTCATGGACTTGAAGATGTTTGGCTTTAGAAATAAAATGGGTTTGACTTGTCATAAATTTTCGGTTATATTTTTCTGTGTTTCAAATTGGCCTGAATTTCACATCAGCAGTTTTCTTGCTCTGGTGAAGCCATTAAGTGAATTAAATCTCTGTTCAAAGGCATTTCTCTGCTCTTCTCCTAATAATTAACCCACACGCTGCTTAGAAAGCTACTGACAGGTTGCAGGAGCCTTGTCCTCACACGTTTCACCTACTCGTTCATTTTCTTCACCGTGTCTCCACGCAGCTCCTCAGGATCTACTCTAACCACTCTTGGTCCATCCTTTCATTTTTTGTGGCTACTCCTTTTAATATTTTCCTTTCCTTCATTTAGCTTCTTTCTTTTTATGTTTCTAGATGGTCTTTCTAACTAGACCCATTTTAATGTATTGGTGTATTTAACTGAGAAAGCAAATGTGTAGATCTTTCTAGTGTTATGGCAACCTGTCATATGAATTCTTTGTCAGGCATGGATTTACTGACCTCTTTCATTTTTATTAACCAAGCCCTAATCTAGCTTCTTCCCTCTCTTTAGTCATAAATCTTATTGTTTGGAACTAAATAGAAAAATTTCTTCCGGTCTCATCTTGTGTTAGCACTCTAATAGTTTCTGGGCATTTATTGCGTACATATTGTATTTTCTAATTTAATTACTTTGCTTTCTAATTTTCCATTATGTGCTCCCTCTTTTTAATTTGGTTGAGTAAATTATACAGTGCTCTGTGAGGACAGTTTGTAAGAAGAGCCTATGAAAGGGACTCTCTGAAATGCCATGATAGGGTTTGCTTATTTGTTCCTTCTTGGTGTCTTCCTTATCAAAACCATTCCATGTATATGTTGAAAAATTTTCTGTAGATGAGACTTTGTTGTTTTGGCTTTCTGCTGTCTACTGGTGCAAAGGCTTAGCTATTGAGATTCCAGGCATGCAAACATACAAGGTAGTTACTTCTTGGACACCTTCAGTTTTCCTGTAGCCCTAGGGACCGGTTAAAACTTAGGTTTTTTAAGTGAACAAGTCGAAAGTGGATGGATTCATGAAAAGTCAGCAACTAATAGGCTTTGAAGAGTAAGCTGCATCCATCCACACCCAGTGAACACTTAGGCATAGATCAATGAGATGCAAACCGAAGAATGAGCGTGACACGTGTCGGCTTTAACACCTTGCTGGATTACTGCCTTTAGTACTGCTGGGTGTGTCTGCATTGAGCCAGCTGCCAGGGAATGGAGAGGAGGGTTACGGGAAGGTGATGCCAAACCTGGGACTGTTGGGAGCCCTAGACATGGGAGCTGGGAATGTTTCAGCCATTTTCCATGCCCTGATGTAGAGCAGGCGTCTCTGCTTGTGGCAGACGTGGGGCGGCTCCCAGGATGCCCAAGGTGGGGGATGCTGCTGTGGACAGTGCAAGGCCCTAAAAGCCGGGGTGAGGGGTCAGATGAGGCTGTTGTCTGAAAAATTGCCAGCTGCAGGTCATGTCTTGTCAGCACACTTGTGTAACTTTTGGGGGCATTCAGCCAACTCACGAGTCTTTGATGGGGGTTGTCTCATGTGACAAAATGTCTTGCTCTGGTTCTGATGAAAGGCACCATCCCGCCCCCAGGATAGGTTCTCAGTCACTGGTTATTCTGCCATTCCTCCCCTAAGTATGGCCTTCCCTGAAATACGTGGTGTTACCATATCCAAAAAGGTGGTAGGTATTGCTTCAAATCTCTTTTATCTATCAGTTCAAAATGCAGTTAGCAAAAGTGCTAGTGGTAGCTAATACCACATACCTGATGCTGGAAAATTCTCAAATATTTATACTTTCTGATGGAGAGGGTAAATGCAGAAATGAGGTACGTGTCCCTCAAATCTTTTCAATATCCTTTCAAGTAAAAGAAGCCATGAAGGCTAGAAGTGGAGGAGAAGATGGTTTAACCTCAATATGTTAAATTTGGTAAAGATCTGATGTAAACATAACACCAAAAAACACCCTTGCCTGTATTTCTGGCAGGGAGTACTGAATTCCTTTCACAAAATGTCTGTTGATTTTCCATATCTCTGTGAGGAAGTATCTCATCCCTCCTCTTCCCTTTGTGACTGTCATGTGTAATGTTGCATTATTGTACTATCTGGTGACGTGTTTATGGAATCTCTTCTTCGGGGAAGATCAGAAGCAGAATCATGACACTTCTGTTGAAGTCTGCTGCCTCAAATACTATGCTATACAGCGAGCAGACTTTCTTTAGATAGGTGAGCAGTGCA
>NW_010261146.1:8769-27999 GCF_000690775.1 Eurypyga helias
CTGGAGTGGGGACCAGTGCAGGGTGCCCACTAAATGCTTGCCATGCTCCCTGGGTGCTCCCGTGGCTTTCAAGGGCACCTGTAACTCCACCAAACCTCACTTGTCTTCACAGTCTTGTGTCTAGTGATCCCTCCATTTAGGGGTGTCTTGTGCTGCTGAACTGTGTGCGAGGAGTGATGGTTCTGCCTTGCTGTTCATGTAATGTGTCTCACCAAGAGCTCTCTGATTACTAGGGGTTTGGTTAGTGGTGTAATAAATCAAAGAATCATGGAATGGTTTGGGTTGGAAGGTACCTTAAAGACCATCCAGTTCCAACCCCCCTGCCATGGGCAGGGACACCTTCCACTAGACCAGGTTGCTCCAAGCCTCATCCAGCCTGGCCTTGAACACTTCCAGGGATGGGGCATCCACAGCTATTGCTGGAGACTGAAGTTACCTTAGATTTCGCTAAATTCTTTGTACTTCCTTGAAGTGTTTCTGCAATTAAATTACTCACCAACAAGTAAAACCACCACCAACAAAAGTGTAAACCTCGATCAGTTAGTCCTTGGTCTTGTGTTAGTCTGTGCCAGGCAGGGACTCCTCTGTGCAGCTGAAGAGAGTCATGATGTTATCTCAAGCCCTCGTGCTTGCAGGACCCAACGCGGAGAAGAAAGCCCAGAACCCTCTCCACCGCAGCAAACTGGCAGGACAGGTCCACAGCTACACGCTTGCTGCTTGCTTTTTGTCAACAGGACATGAGCCAGCTCTGGAAGGGAAGCTGCATGGCTTAGCATAGTCCTGAGCCTGGGTTCCTACATGTTGCTGGTCGAGTATATCGCCGTTCCGGGCTTGGCTGTGTGCTACACGGCTGTATGACTCCAGTCCGCTCCAAGGGGCGGATCTTTGAGCAGTATGGCTGTGTACCCCGTGCTTGGGTCAGGCATAATCCCATCGTTGCTGGGGCCGTTACAGTCCGTAGGATGATGCCCTCTGGTTCTTGATGTGGGTTGTTTCTTGGGCTTCTTGCCCCAGAGTTTGCACGTTCAAGCTGCAGTTACTGAGGAGGATGCTGTCAGCCCTCTCTGAATTGTGAGAGCCCCTCAGCATGCACACCTTTGCCCAAAAGGAGCATGCATTTTCCTTAGGAACATAATTATATTCTTTTAGAAAACAAAGACATAGCATAAAATATTATTTTCTCAAAAAAATCCTGGCAGTTGGTTGTGCTGTCAACATTACCAGACTCTATTCTGAAAGTATCGATTCATATAATTAATGGGGTGTCTAATTAAATGTATTTGTTTTCTTTCTGTATTTCCATCGCAATGTCGGCAAAGTTATCAATAAATTTGTTTGCTGTAATAGAAAGTATTATTCAGCCCTTTATGCCATCCATTATTTAGCAGCCATCATTAAAAAAATCCTATAGTCATTAATAATCTTGAAAGGGTTTGTTATGTTGAAACGTACAGCATTAGAATACACATTACAGTTACCTGGAAGGCCCAGGCACCGATATCAATCACTCGGTATCCTGTCATTGCTCAGCAGTGGCATAATTCTGTATGTTGGCTTGTCATTCCTGCCTGCTAGAGAGTGAGTGCATGTGGAAAAATATTCTAATTGCGTTCCCAGCATGTGGCAGAGTTGAAATGATGACTGATCAAATGAAGAGAGGAGGAACCTTTGTCTACGCCGCAATTAAAAACAGCTTTTGTTTGTATTGTGTATAAAGAAAGCTTAGTCTTGGAGAGGCTCCAGGTATTCAAAGGGTTTTTGAGTGACAGTGTTTCTACCTCAGTCCCAGAAACACTCAAAGCAAATTAATAAAATACGTTATTTAGAAATGTTTCACTGAAGTCTGAACCCAAAAATTCAAGACTCTTTTTATGGGATCGTAACAGCATTCCAGTGCTTAGGCCCTTCTTTTCCTGTCACCTGACTGTTGGCACTGTCAGTGATGAGCCCCAGTGCTACAAGCACACAAACATGTCTGTAGTTTTGCTCCCGTGCCAGGCCTAGTGTTAGCTTGTTGGAAATCCTGAGTTCAGTGCCTTGTGCTGGAGGAGCATTGCCCTTCTCTTTCGATCCCTCCTGCCCTGGGCAGTGTCTTCACACATACTATCTCTGCTGTCTCTGCCCCCTTTCTTCTAAATTTTTGACCATTTTGGCAAAAGTTAAAGCCACAGAAAACACTTTTTCAGTTATACTTGTTCTTCCTGGTCTGGTTTATCATAGTTTTGATTACAGATGTTTAGCCTGATTCTTTTAATGCAGAGCAGGATGAATGCCATTGATACGTAATGCAGAATTGTAATTATATCAGGGTAGGGCTATCTGCCCAATGTTACACCCTTTTACAGTCTGTGCAGATAGCCTGCATCTTGCACACAAAAATCAGAAGTAACTATAGTTTGGTTTTATTGACTTTGCTCCCCAAACCCCTGAATTGCCCAAATAAACTCCTTTGTTTAGCTGGAGAAGCTAATGCTGTGGCAGAAGAACAAGGGATGAGTGCTTATCCAAATGGAATTTTAATGCTTTCACCTAAACAGCAGCTTGCCCTAAGGTGGAGCAGAGTTAGGCTTTGCAAAGGGATTTAAAACAAACACTAAACTGTCCTTTATCTGTATAAATAAAAGAGGAGTGGGACTGCTGCACAAGGAAGAGGGCATTGGAGAAAATCTCGTTCTGGCCCTGAATGACACCGACATTTTATCTTACATTTCATAAGGGTTATGGTGTTGGTGAACAATATATTTTGGGCTGTAGCAGGCCACTGTTCTGGAGGGCCAGGTGATGGCGCGTGCGTGTGAAGCATTGGTTGTGTCAGTGTGTGTGTAAGCGGCAGTGTCTGAGGCAGACAAGATTTACTGACCTAGCCCATGAACCATGTTTTCTTTCCCTCGGCATCTGAGTAGCCAGCGAGAAGCACAGCAGGAGGAGACAGATGATGTTGTCTGGTCCACAGGTTTCTTCCTTTTCTATGGCTGTGAAGCCCTGTGGGGAAGGACGGCCGGGAGAGGTTTATGGGCTTCAGGAACTGTCTGTGGAGGTTGAACACAGGCTGTGGGTCATGGGTTGGAGGGCAGAGTGGAAAGGCAAAACTGGGAAAGAACGTAGGAAATGGGATATTATTACAACCAGGGGGATACCCAAATGAATATAATTTGCTCAGTTTGAACTTAGTCCACTTTGGCCTGTATGAGGAACAGTGTGGTCAGCAGGATCAGGGCAGTGATGGTGCCCCTCTACTCGGCACTGCTGAGGCTGCACCCTGAGTCCTGTGTTCAGTTTTGGGCCCCTCACTGCAAGAGGACATAGAGATGCTGGAGTGTGTCCAGAGAAGGGCGACGGGGCTGGGGAAGGGTTTGGAGCACAAGTCTGATGAGGAGCAGCTGAGGGGGCTGGGGGTGTTCAGCCTGAAGAAGAGGAGGCTGAGGGCAGACCTGATCACTCTCTGCACCTCCCTGAAAGGAGGTTGTAGGGAGGCGGGTGCTGGTCTGTGCTGCCGGGTAACTGGTGATAGGACAAGAGGAAATGGCCTCAAGTTGTGTCAGGATAGGTTTGGATTAGATATTAGGAAAAATTTCTTCCCTGACAGAGTGGTCAGGCACTGGAAGAGGCTGCCCAGGGAAGTGGTGGAGTCACTATCGCTGGAGGTGTTCAAGGAACGTGTAGACATGGCACTTGAGGACATGGTCTAGTGGGTATGGTGGTGTTGGGTTGATGGTTGGACTAGTTGATTTTATAGGTCTTTTCCAGCCTTTGTGATTCTGTTTGCAGACTGGATATTTTCTGTACCAGGATACTTGCAGAATTGTAATTCTGACTCTGTTTTCCAAAAGCCATAATTCCAACTTCAGCAACAGACTTATGGTTGGGTTGCTGTGTTAGGGCAGAATTCTGTGATTGGGTTGTTTATAGTGTACAGTATATCTGTCTGCAAAAAAGTAGTAAAAATAGCCTACAGAAATAAATACCTACTTGTTTTAGAAATGTACAGGTTTTAGAATGATTTTTGAAAGAAAGAATAGTTGAAGACACAGAGGTGAATGGCAGAAAGGGATGGAATTCATTGTGCATTTGCCAGTGGTAGAATACATCAGACTATGTGACAATTTTCGTGGCTATATAACTCATATTTTAGAAAAAATGAGGAATGGAAGTTTTAATCCAGTTAGACTTTGTGAAATCATGGTGTTGTGTGAGAAATTATTTCTTAAGCTGAGGAGATGGGGATCAAAATTAGAAAAGTAAGATAAAGGAAAAGTAAGATGGAGGGGCATCAACAGGATGTGAATTACAGGTGAGTTTCTGCAGGAGCTCCTCACAGACTTGGAGCTGATACTAGTGGATTTAGCAGATAGAATAGGAAGAACAAAAGAAGTTATAATTCAAAACATTCAGAAAGTCCCATCAGTGCAGAGGGCATAGGACAATGTAGGAAAAACATATAATGACTGAGGGATGGAGTGACTACAGTGAGATGAAATTTGCCAAGTTGGATATCTATATGTTTAATAACAAGAAAATATTTCATAGTTCTAGAATGTGGCAGCAACAGAAGTAGGCCTACTGTTCATTCACATGAAACATGTAGTAGTGGAAAAGGACATTTGTCATCCTAGGAAGTGTCAAGCAGGACATTTTAGAGGCAAGACCTTGAAGAAGCCATTGCTTGAGTCCCCATGTAGAGTACTATACCATTCATATTCCTGAAGTTTTGAACAGAGGCAGAGAAGAACAGGTAGGTTGAGTGGGGACTACAAGAGCCAGCCTCATCATCCCAGAATAAAAGCTTAGAGCGAACGTGATTGCTGCCAGTAAGTACATCAGAGGAGTAAATGCAAGAAAAGGAGCAAATCCAGTCTGAGCTGATGAACGATGTTGCTGAAGTAAAGGGTGTTACCTGGCCAGGAATAAGTTTAGACTGGGGGAGGGATGCTGTTAACATCGCAGCAAGGAGGTTTGGGAAATGATTTCTCCGATGGTGATGGGGGAAGGGGTCAGACACACAACAGTTTTTCAGATGGGCTTGACGTGTTTGAGAGACTCGATCTGGTATCTGGTTTGATATTTGAGAAATGATAACGGTTGCTTGTGGCAGTGGCTGGCTGTTTTCTGCCCAGTGATTTCTCTCTCTGTCTACACTGATGTGTCTCATTTAGAAGGCAGGTAAGAAGTGGGAAAGCACTCTCACATACACTGATGCTACTTCACTGCTGCAAAAATATTTTTACAACCTAACGGTGATTTCATAATTCCCCAGTGGGGGGATGAAGCAGAGACAGAGTGGTTTTGTGTCCTGTCATCTCCTCTTACTGGGAATACAATAGTAATGACTAACGAGAAGGAAAATGTGTTTGACGTTCTTTATTGTGGCCACAACATTTGCAGTGATGGGACATAAACAAATTATTACATCTGCTGGAATCTGTCTGGGTAGAGATTGTTTTGAAATCATGTCTGTCTCATGCATTTATGTGTTGGCACCCTTGGGTATGTCATCCAGATTTTTGCCCTCTGAAGTGGATGCTAATTGCTTCCAGCAGGCTTTCCCACTTTAGGGAGAAGTGCCTTTCTCCGTTTCGTCTGAATGTTGTTGTACAAGAGCATTCTACTATGTAATCCTATTTCTTCGCTATAGTGGCTATCATCTTGCAGTTTAAAACTTCAGAAGACAATGAAATAGGGCTATTTCAATAAACTTCATAATCTCGGAGGGATCACAGGCAGAAACTAATGACTCATTTGCGAGAACTTCAACAGAAGAACACGTCATCGCTAGCCAATTTCCCGTTAAATACCGTTTGAATTGGTGGCGTGACTTCAGATAGGCAAAATTTCTGTTCCCATGAGAAAACTCACCGTTTTTACTGGGTTCTGTGTTTAAGCATCTATCTTTACAGCCAGATTACAAATTCTCTGACATGCTTAACAGATAACTGTGTGTTCTCTGACCTTAGCTGTGTTTGCCTAATCCTGTTATGAGTACAGTGGAGTTAAGCCTGTGTATCAAAAGGGAATGTATCCCTTACTGCAGCATATTAAAAATACATTGAATGAGAGGAAATTGTGTGCTGTCTATAGGTATTTTCCTAATACACCATCTTGGTTTGAAATCTGCCTCACTTGGTGACATGCTTCCTCTGTGTTTCGCGTTGCTGGTGATGTTTAAAGCTGGAGTACAGAACCGAGGGTGTTCTTGCACCAACGCTACCATCTCTCTGAGGTTACAGATTACGATTTCACACTGGCTGGAGAAATAAATAGCAGTCACTTGAGGCATTATATTTCCTTTCAAAAATACTTTGACTAGGGAACATTAAAGCCTAGTTTTTCAAAATTGGAATACTTCCATTCAGTAATCCCTGTGTAATCTCTCTAGCTGGAAGCCTCAGGATTGCTCTGAGTCTGAGGGCAGGCAGCTTTGTCCTCACAGTGAGATGCAAGAATGTCGGTTCTCTTAAAAACCCCGTACTGTTTTACAGGAGACCTGCATGCACAGCATCCCTTCTAGTGCTCTCATTCGTTTTTTGAGGTGAGAGTGTTTGATTGGATAGTCATTTCTGTTGGAGTTGCCAAGTTTCTTGCAGCTTCCTGGGTGGTTATTAGAGCTCTGTGACAAATTGACATTTACGATTCAATGGATGGACCAAAGGAAAGAGGAGGAAGTTAAACTATATTCACCTGAAAGGAAAAGAATTTGTTTGTTTACTCAAGAAACTTTTTCTTGCAGTTAGCAATTGTAACAAATTGATTTTATTCAGAGAAAACTGCAAGGAGGTTATCCCCCCCATTGTTCCATTCCCCTGCCCCCCTTTGTTTTTTTTGACTGCAAGTATAACTTGGCACAACTCCATGGATGCTCAAGAAGAATGATCTCAAACTGATGAAGAGAAAGGCCATTGAACAACAGAGGATTGAGCAGCTGTCATGTAAGAGCAGAATAGAAAAGTTTGGCTCTTTTAAGTGTAAGGAATGAAGATTGAGACAAGATACAACCAAAGTCTGTCAGGGAGATAAAAACGAGAGAGAGTAAAACATTTAGCATAAATGAGAGATGGAATAAGTACAAATAAGAATAAAGCATGAACTGATTTAGGCTGGAATTTAGAGGATGTTTTGTAACTCCCAAAAGAATGAATGTCAGAAGCAGCTTTTTTAATCGGACCAATAGAGACAAAAATAAAATATAAGATGAATTTTAAGATGAACTTGATAAATTTCTATGCAGGATTATATAGTGAATTTGCCTATGATACCAGAGGAGTCAGCTACATGACTGCACATTTCTTGCTAGTCCCATCTTCCTAGAAATAATTTTGACTTGAATAGCCTTGTTGGAAAAATAATCTATCTGGGTGTTTTAATGGTGACTGTCACAGATAAAATGAGCGAGTAGGTAGGTCAGTGATGAAGTGCCCCCGGGGTTGGGTTGTAAAGACTGGAAAACTTAACTGCATCGTGTAATGTAAGGAGTTGGTGGAATTTAAATCTTTGGGCTGAATAGGTGGTACTTGGTACACTTGGTTATGGGATCCTGAAGAGAAACTGCGATACAGGAATGTATTATCTTAGTAGCAAATGAATGATGAATGGGGAGAAGCTGCCTTCCCCAGGGTGGTTGAGTAGTCAGGAAGGATGAGGCTGCATTACTGAACTGTGATTGATAGTAGTTTGCTGATAAGGCTCTGTGTTGGGACAGGAGGACAGTTCTAGGCAGGTCCTGAAAATGGCAAATCATTTAATCTTCAAGGCAAAATAGTGTAGTGAGGGAGACGAATGGAGGAGTGGGCAAGCTTTTTGGTTTGTTCTGTTGTGGATTTAAGTACAGAAGAGGCTAAAGTACATTTTTGAGAAGCAAAAGGTTCAGGAACAGGAGGGGAAGGGATTGGAGGGAAGAGGTTGGGTCTGCAGGAAGCTGAGAGAAGGAACGTAAGGAACTGGGCAAAGAAAGAAGCTAGAGGATGATAGCATGTGCCCTGTAGAAGGATAGAGATACTGTGTCTTGTGTGAAGAGACTTTGCAGAGCTTAGTTATCCAGGATATAATCATTCTAGATGTATCCCAGTGACAGGTAGTGTCTGCACATACTGCAAGTACAGGTGCCAGATGCTGTCACTGCTTACTGTGAGTAAATGAACATTATTTTGTGAGGGGTTTTTATTTTTCTTAATCTCCAGTTACCATGAGAAAGAATAGCTGCATTTCACCTTGCATGTTGTTCAGTTACAATTAATGTTATACTGGAGATATCTTCTCTGACCCTTCAATTTAATGAATGGTTTTCTCTTAATTCTTTTTATTCTCTTAATTTCTCTTAATGCTCTTTAATGAATGGTTTTTCTCTTCTCTGTGTTCTGAAATGTGAAAGGGAATCACAAACGCTCTGGTCACTCTCCATCTTCTAAAATGCAAGTGGAACCTTGTGATCTCTTCGGTGAATTGGTTCGATCTCATCTGTGGACCCATTTGCCATTGACTCGCCAAAATAATTCTTTTGTGATTTAGCTTTCTCCAAGGGATATTTTTAACCTTGCTTTCTGCAACGCCTTTACATGCACTGGTTTTGCAAAGTGCCTTTTGCTCTCCAAAGGAGATGTGCTGTTGCCAGTTTTCACAATTTTTTTTCATGACTTTTTTTTTTATTTTTAAGAAAGAAACAAAAATTTGAGACTTTTAATCCTCACACATGTAGAAGAATTGATTACCTAGGGAATTTCAGGAGTCAAAAGACAATTAAAATGAATTACACATGTTATTTTATGCTTTTTAATCTCCTGAATGTATTTTGGTCATACTCGTGGCTATTTTTTCAGTGGGAGGGATCTGAGTGGTCTTTATTTTCAAATACTTTGGGTAATCGATACTTGAATCAGTTCAGAAAGCACCATCTGTGCACGTAGAGCAGCTACCACAAGTAAATGTTATTTTCACATGTTGTGAGACCACAACTAAAACACTAAGGAAAATAAACCTCTAAATCCCATTCTTCAGTACATTTATACAGAATGAGGAGATTTGTCTCGACAAGAAATCCAAAAAATTCTTGTCAGGGTTCTGGAAAATAGTCAGAGTTGACAGATGGTGTACCTAGCTTCAGATGTGGATATAGACAAAGGGAATCCACTTTATCGCAGGGAGGGGGAAGCAAATGGCATTAAAGAACTGCCCAGAAATGAAATTTGTTTTCCGTGAAATGGAGTGATTAATTTTCTTTAATATATTTTTTTATTTGTGTGTTCTTCAAACGTCTGCTCAAGCAGAAGCAGAAAATCAAAAGGCCTTGAGACAGACAGTTCTGCCTGGGTTGTCTTGGCTCAGTTAAAACCAGAAACTCTGAAGGAAAAACTCCTCAGTCCAGAGCTGCAGCGTTCATGGTCGCCAGCGATCCCTGTTTGAACCGTTTTCCCCTTTCGCAGCCCCTATCTCAACTTCCCACTCCACACCTTTTCTGCTGCAGTGTTGCTTATTGTTAGCCAGTCTTGAACTGACTATTAATTTGGAATCATGATGCTGCTCATGAATGAGGGATTGTGATAATAAAGGGAAATGGTGTACCTTTGGTGAAGGAGTCAAGGTAACTGCCCCACGTGATGTTGGTGAAATGTTGGCTGGTCACTCTGATGTTAACAACGTGGCCAGGCAAGTCCTGGGGTCTCTGACATCTCCATGTTTGTCAGAATATTTTAGTCGTTATTCATCTTCATTGCTGTACTGTCTGATTTCTTTTTATTAATGAAATACTGAGTAGAAACCTGTATTTCTCACATTAGCTTCTGTCTCTATGGAGATTTCTTTTCAATGTTACTTAAAGAAAAGCATCAGCATTGAAGATTAATGAAATGAATAACCAAAAAAATGCTCACTACTTTTATGATACTTAACACAGATGTCTTCTCTTTATCACATTTCTTTAGTATAATTACACCTAATACTTGAGATTTCAAGCTTCTGTTGCAGCTTTGTTGCTAGGAACAGAAAGATTTGATGCTTGCAGATCCTAGTACCCATGGTGTGACTACACAGTGGAGACTACAGTTTACCCCTGTTCTAACAAAAGGCCACTTGGCTTATGTGAACTTGAGGGAATCGCCTCCCTCCCTTTTTCAGAGCTCTTACTTACGTCAGTCAGGGGTCTTAAAATGCACCTTGGATGATGGACTGTTGATGAACGGTCAGATGAACATCAATCTGCTGTTGAGCTAGATTAAAAGGTAGGACCTGGCTGTGGAGTTGCATCATACTCTATCTGTGGACGTGTGTAGTCCATTTTCCATCCAAGTTGCTCCAGGGCAGGCCCCAAGGGAGGTTGTGACGACTCAGTGCTGCCAAAATGCTAGCGATGGGGCCCTCGGTGTGTTTCCAGCCCCACGTTGCTGCTGGAGCAAGCAGCTTCTGCTGATAGGGAGGTGAAAGTAGTGCAGAGGACAACAGCACTTAGGAGATAATTTATTATATAGCTTCAACACTTTTTCTCCTGGTTCGTGAACGTTTAGTGACCAGAGTGTGATTTGTGTCCTTTTGTTCATTATTTAACGTGATTAGCTGAATGGTTTGTGTGAGGATACCAGTCTGTGGATTTGATAATGAATGACTCACCAGAATTACTCGTTGGAGAGTTGTTCACTGCTAATAACGTGCTCGCTCTTCTGGCTCACCTTGGGCATGGTGCTGCTTTTGATTCTTATACTGGAGGACTTCCACATCTTTCCAGATGGTGCTCTTCTCTCCTCAGCACCTCATATTCAAATACTTGTGTTCACATGCCATCACATCAGTGCTTTTTACTTTATTTACTTTTGGTTTTGCAAATATTGTATTGAACAAGCACTTTTTCCCTTCAGAAAAGAATTCAGAAATGTTACCTATTTCAACAACAGTTGAAAACATCTGTCCATCCATCCATCTCTCTGTCCATCTCTCCATCCATCCATCCATCCATCCATCCATCCATCCATCCATCCATCCATCCATTCGTCTATCTATCTGTCTGTTTATCCATCCATCCATCCTTCCATCTATCTGTCTGTCTGTCTATCTAAAAGCTTCTTTGGTTTCGCAGTGCTTGCATTGTGCTAGTAAGTTATTACCAAACAGCGTTTTATGCAAGGAGTAAGTGGTACTTCACAGATAGCTCCTCTGGGGGTGGAGGATGGGAGGCTATTTTGATCCATTTATCAGATAGCTTATAGCTTTCATTTCAAGGCAAAGACAAATTACTGAGAAAAGAAAGCACGTTCTCACCTAGAGATCTATTTAGCGAATAAAAACAGGAAAAAAAGAAAAGCTTGATGCTTCTGCCTGCTCTTATTAACAAGGATTATTTTCCCTTTAGCAAGCAATTATTAGATGGACAAACATATTCTCTTGCTGTTTGAGATCTGTCAAAGTCCATTTCTTTATTCTTATGTTCACAGGATTGTTTCTGTGGATTTTTCTGAGATATTTCGTTTCTATTTCTTCTATCATTAGAAACAGCAGCAAACGACACTTTTTACATCTTCCTCAGATGCTAATTGTCTGTTTCTTTCCTCAAATTAGTTTTACGTACTTCATTGACATCTGCAGAAATATTGCTGATTTACCCAGTGTTATGAGTGAGATGTGAATTAGGGCCTGAGGAAGTAGATTTTTGAAGCTGGAGAAAGTTGTGACACAGTAATTAGTCATTTAAAATTTTAATTAGAATATTGACTTTTATGCTATTCACTGTCTTGGCTACTTCACAAGTCACTCATTTTCCTTGTCTTCTTACACACACACCCCCGTCCACCTGTTTTTATAGTCAGGAATGTTCCTAATATGTCCACTTTCCATACAGAAATATTGTCAAGATTTTTTTTTTCTAGAGCAATTAATTCTTTTCGAAGTCCTCTTTCTTAAGAAGTGCTGTGCCTCCTTTATTTCATTTTCCTAGGAGTTGACAATGCACACAGTGTCAGGGGCAGGTGACCAGTTGAGCGAAAGGGACAACTTTTTCTTCTTCACTGTAATACGCTCATACCCACTTCTGTCAGCCCACTACTCACAGGTTACCAGTATGTCACTTCACCTGTGCCACAGGTCAGGGAGTTTTGGTGATCTCCCTTTTGCTGAGCGTTCCTTGGGATTTCTCTTTAGTCTGTCCTTCACGGCCAGTGCGGTACAATTGCAGAGATTGCTCCAGTATCCTGAAGGAGAGACCTGGGGGGTTATAATTAGATTTTACTTGGTGATTTAGTTTCACTGAATATATAAATAAAAAAGCATGAGCAATTGCTTTGCTCCAAGCCCAAAGGCATCGACCAATACGCAGTGGAACAGCCGACTGCTCGTTACGCTTCGTGCGGCGCCAGTCGCTGTGCCATTAAGCGAGCCTTGGAAATGAAGTGTGGTTTATTTCCGCTGGTCCCTGCAAGCTGCAGTTAGTCAGGGGCTGTTCTGAAAATGCTAAAAGCTTTGCTCTTGCAGTCTTACTTTTGCACTTCCCGCTTCTCCCTCTCCTTCCTTCCCTGGCTCCCGGCATCTCCATAGGGAATGAGGTCTGTGGAGAAGCAGGAGTCATTTCTCTCAGTAAGTGAAATATGCATCCCGTTTTTCCTAGGCTTCTGTGGAAGGGTTTCTTTTCTGTTTCAGCAGGCACCTGCTGAATTGGAAAGCCTTCGGTTTCCAACTGCTGCAGGCAGGGGTCTGAAAGGCCCACCACAGTATGAGCTCCAGGATGGCAGGGCTTTAAAAAGTGATCTGGAAGGAAGCTGCCCAAGTTAAAGGGATAACATTTCCTTTTTTTTGTTTTTAACAATCAGGGCAAACTGCAAATCCAAACCCTGCAGCTTTAAGCCAGTAAATGTCACTCAAATCAGTATTTCCTATTTTGCATGAGGGGGAGGCTCAGGTGAGACAGAACTTTTTTCATGCCAACTTCTATGGCACCAGAGGAAAGGGTCTTCCTCAGGTTCTTGTGTCGCAGCTGGCTGGGAGATCAGGACAAGGTGCAGCTGAGGGAAGTGGCACAGGTCCAAACAGCTCCTGGTCTCTCACCCACCCTGCCCTCGGGTGGTGGGAATGGCAGTCTTGTGTCTTTGGGGCCAGGGCGTCCTTTAGGCCTCAGCTCCTCATGCTTTTAGGGAAAAAGATAAATCTTAGCAGAGTATAAAACTGGTCTAAAACCCCCATTACGCCTTCCCTTCTCTGTTTCACTCTTTAGTGGTGTGTGAGCGCCTTGAACTCGTGAGGGTGAGGAGTCTTGTTGAGGAGTCAGTTGAGCGTGAGGAAGAGGGATTTGGGCAGGGTAGAGTTTTGCGCACTGGCGACCAGTGAGCTGCAGTCGTGTGAACTAGAGGAGAATTGGCTGAGGAAAGGGGGATTCTGGTAACTGTGGTGACTGTCAGGGCTACTTGAAGCAGCAGATTTCTTTCTGTCATGTGACATTCTCACTGTGTTACGCACCAGCCATGCGTCTCCTCCAGCGTTCCCTGGAGATATGATACAGGGAGTTCAAGAAGGAAACCTTGAAGTTTCAAGCACAGGGCCAAACCTACCATCTTTTTTATTGACGTGATCAGTGATCCAGGTGTTTTACTAGCAGCAGCTCTAGGAGAACAGGCACATTATGTAGCCAACTGTGAAAGTAGTGGGTGGTGCAGATCCCAGTGTGGAAATTGCACTAGCACTGCATCTAATTATGGAAGGGAGAGATTTTTGAGCTCCAACCGGTTGCTTATCAAACACATTAGTTACACCTTTTGTAATTGGTTCTTGTGTATTTTCATAATTAATTCTTACTTGTTGCTGAAGATGATGTTGGGTTGCTGTGTTCAATTTCCCTTCAAGAAGGATCGAAGTTGTGGGATGTGTTGTATTTCTGGAAACAGAAGAGGTATGTAGGTATTCTGAATTGCCCAAAACTCAGAGCCTGGTCTTCCTCTCTGGCTGCTTTTTGGACGGTGTTAGGCAGGCCTGCCAGGTTGGTCCAGCAGGTATCATTCTCTGAGTTGCCAGCCAGCAGAATTCTTGGTGACTCGTCCAGGGCCTGGACCACCAACTGCCTGGAGCTACAGGTGTTGGAGGGGTTTTAACTCTCAGTAATTGACCAACTTTATTCTCTACAGCTTACAGTGTTCAAGGCAAGGAACCCTCGGGTTACTAATATCAGTGTAATACTAATACCAGATGAGTACTAATACCAGATGAATACATCTTGCTGCAGTCACCTTTGTGTAATAAATCTTTTTTGAAGTAAAGATAGACTCATGGTATCAAACGTAGTCAGTGTTCACTGTCACAGTGGAGGGAATTCATTCTTCTGAGGGCTAATGAACTTGGCATCAGTGATGATGGCTTCTGCGTTACTACTGCCGTGTCACTGGGGATTACAGTTTGACCACATATATCCTGCTGTTCCCTTGATACGAAATTTATGTCCCTTAATTCTTGAGAAAGTACAGGCTACTGGAGTGCATAGTAAGAGTTAGGTCTTACGAGTTGTGTAAGTAATGATTTACACAATGTTTGCTGGGGCTGTCACAGGCTAGATTGCCACTCAACTTCTGCTCAGGCACTTTTTTTATTTAAAAAGCCCAACCAAATAAAAACCAACGCAAACCTCGAACATAGCAAGGTGTTAATAACATCACCTGAGACAGCCGATTCCTTAGGAATGCTAATAAAGTCTGGGCTCTGCAGCTGCGGACCGGGATCCCCATCCTCTGTTTCCAAGATGATCAAAATCACCTTCTGCATTTTTCTGACATGTTTCCTGCTTAGAGAGGTGCAGGGATTTCTTTTAAAATACAAGAACTTAATTGGGTTTTGCTTGTTTTTCATTAAGATATTTTGTAATGAAAGATTCTTTGCTAAAATGTCTCTGCAAGAGGTGAAAAGATTTATGTGGGGGTTTGTTGTTAATCCTGGGATCTGCTCCTTGACCCAGGAAAGTCACTTGCGTACCCTCCACGTTGTGGAAGATTGACTCACCAGCACCGTCTCACCGAGGTCAGGGGCTGCCTCATGTTTCCGTGCTAATGCACCCTCCTGGATCGGGGTCAGCAGGGACCAAACAGCTGTGGAAAATAGAAGGATCAGCCAAGGGAATTGCAACAGGAAGCAATTGGGGGCCAGTTAGTGGCAAGTCTGCTCTACCAGATGATGAAAAGTACTAAGCTATTGGCTTGACATAAAGCACACCCAACAGCAGGGTATATGCAGAAGGCTTTTTTCTCCACCTGTCCTTTTTTTTTAAATTTTTTTAAAATGAATTGTGGATTTTTGTCCAGCGCATCAAAACTGAAGAGGAAATATGAAAACAGGTGTCACTCAAGGGAGATACTTCTGTGAAATTTGGAGAAAGAAAAAGAATTGTTAGGTTAAATCTGTGCTCACACTTGCCTTAATCCGGTGATTTCAGTGGTGTCCTTCTGTTCTCTGATGATTTGTGAAATAAAGTGTTTCATGTTGTGGATAACTCCAACTCAAAGCTGGGACATGCTGGTTTTAATAAAATGCATCTAATCCTTAGAGCCATTTAACATCTGGAAAGCAAGTTGTTAAAAACATAAAGCACATCTAATCCTGTGAGCTGCTCAGAGGCTAGAAGAGGAGCTTTTTCTTGATGGAGTGCTTTAATGCCACAGCTAGGACATGAATTGCTGAGACATGTGGTCTGCTGTGCCATTCAGGCTGTCAGGCTTGTCTACCAGGTGCTGGATGAAAAATTATGATAGCATTGACTATCACATTCTTCATCTAACATATGCATAACCAATATATATTTAGCGACAGAGAGCGACAATGACAGTGAGAATATATAAGCATTCTTTTTAAGAATACATAAATACAAAATGCAGGAATGTATGAATACATACAGCGAAGATTTTCTCTGTATATGTGTTATTTTCCTGGCTAATGAAAAGACCTTGACTTCTCAGCCATATATTGGTAATCTGTGGATTCAAGAAAACTCACCCATTAGTTGGATCGCATATTTTTATTCTTACTCTAGCAAAGAGCTCAAAACTTAAAGTCCTTGATTTTCCTTCATTAAGCAACAGAACTTGGGTTTTTTTCTTCCTCAAATAACACAACGTAGAAGTGAAGGTACATTTTGTCGTGTCACTAGCCTTTACTTCTACATACATTGCTGTGTTGGGCTGGTATTTCTCTGAAATGTATGCATGAGAACCAGAATGACATGAAATGCTTGGTTTTAAAAAGCTGTGTTGGTGAAACCAAAATGTTTTCAGGAGCTAAAACTCCTTCAAGCTACTTACAGTCAAATTGGCAAGCTCAAATACAGAAGTCCTATGCCGAGCTTTTGCAACATGCCCATGGTTTCACAATATCACCTCATTAAATCTTTACAACAGGAGCTGCCGTGTTCACACTTCTGAGTATGTTCACACAGAACCTGCTGGTATGATTTTCAATGCAGCACGGAAATATTTGAACCATTTCGACCAGGCTTGAGACCCAGAGGAACTGAACAAATACTTGGGCAGGTTTTCCAGTGCGTTTTGAAGGATGAGCTCCCTGTCACAGCAGTTAAAGGGACACCGATGTCAGGACTAGACTGTGCAGGTATCACCCTGTGTCATTACAACCACAGTAGCAAGGCCAGCGTGGCTGATGGGAGTTGTATTGTCTTCTCGGTGGCAGAGAGCCAAGGATGGCTTGACAGCTAATGGAGAAGGGCCCTTGTAGAGATGCCTTCTCAGTCCTGTTTTAGCTGCACAAAATGCTCCATAGGCTTGAAATCTTCCTCCGTTGCTTACAGAGGGAGTGTTAAAATAACCAGGCTCACAGTTCAGGTAGGTAGGTAGGTAGGAGGAATGTGGCCCACAGGGATGAGTAAAGTGGCAACAGCCACATCAAATGCAGCAGGCTTAACTTAGGGACTGGGGCCCACTGGGTAATTACAAATACCTCCTCTTTCCCACTCTCCTTCCATCTTCTTTCCAGTGACAATTTTTTCCTTATGGGACCTACGAGTTACCATGTTTTCATCTCTGCTGGCAGTGGGGTTGATGGTTTTAAAAAGTACATTGATGGTTGTTTCATTAGGCTGCGCAAATAAGATATTAAATAATGTGCTCTATTAAACCTAGTTGTTAGCAAAAGCTTGCTGTAGTTTCTAATTTAATCAAATCTGTTAGGAATTCGTGTTCTTGTTTGTCCAAACAGTCTCAGACAATCTGGTCAGAATCTCAGTTAATGAGCGTTCCCTCCATTCTAAGACAGCCTTGCTTCATTTTTAAAAATCAAAACCAATTTGTGTCAGATTAGGTTCTGAAATGTGATAGTGACAATGGAGTTTTTTAGAACGGGAGGCTAGAGGAAGCAATATCCAGAGCCTGACATAATTTTTGCCATTGATTTGCCAGGTGACCTTAGGCAAGTTGCTTTTCTCTGGAAAGTAGCTCAAAAAACAGTGCTGTCAAATCTATGGTTGTCTCGAAGATTTACGTACCATATGTCCTAGAGGAAGTAGTTTGTCTGTCAATCCTGGAAAGCCAGCCTTGGCTCTAAAATTCTAGTGGGATCTGAGTTGTCGCTGGTAGTTCAGCTTCTGCAAGAGAATTTAAAACTGTATTTGCACCGCTGCCACCGCACTGTTTGCAAAGACTTTTTTATGCAGGTGATGGCTTCACGTGTCCAAGATAACAGGGCGAGGAGGACTGCGTGTCACTTTGTTGACTCTAGAAATGACAGGAAAACGGTAGCTACGTGTGTATGTGAAAAGCAGTGGGTTGCGTTCTGCCCTGACCAAAGTCAACGCAAGTGTTGCTGTTACACCCTGGATATACGACAGACACCGTCGTGGAGATGGTTCAGAGGGAAGAGGATTCTTACACAGTCCCCCTGCAGTGCTGAAGCACCTCTTCAATTTACCTGCTCCTTATCTTGGCCAGTTCTGAGATGATTCTAAGACCATCTGAGAGTGTTTTAAACTTAGTATTCAGAAATGCGTTACGAGGTTGAAGGTTGTGTGAGGTTTTGTGTGGGGCTGAAGAGCACAAGCTCAGGCATGTCAGTGGGCAGCAAGTGCATGGCAAGGTGCATGGAGCTGATGAGACCTCTCTGGAAAGGTGCAGATTTGCAGATACACACACTGAAACCAAGAAGCTCAAAATTCCTTGTGTCTTTGTAAAATAAAGTGACCCCTTATTAGTTAGAATTATAGTTAAAGCTTTCTTGTCCAAATTGAAATGTATGGTGACTTCACCACGGGTAAGTGTTAGTTGTTAATTGTGTGTAAGAGCTGATTGTTAATGTTATTGTGAGGCTAAGAAGTTGAGAGGCCATAAGCTTGATGGGATCCAAAAAAAGGGATTATCCACTTATCTCAATAATGAAAACATCCACAGTTGTATTAGGGAGGATTAAAAAATGCAGAAGACACAAAACTTGGTGAATGGAGTTAAGAAGCAACTTCCCTCACATGCACTTTGTTCTCTAATTGTAAGTATTGACTATATATGTTTCTGTATTATAACTGTCTTGGCTAGTATGGAAGGAGTTATGTAGTCTGAAAAGCTTGTTCACCTTCTGCATTTGCTCAAGGGGATGTGTTTGCTTTCTAGTGAGTCACAGGATGGTTGAGGTTGGAAGGGGCTTCTGGAGATCATCTGGTCCAACCCACAGCTCAAGTAGGGCCATCTAGGGCAGGCTGCCCAGGACTATGTCCATACGGCTTTTGAATATCTTGCGGGAGGGAGATTATTTTAATGAATTTACAAGTACCAGTGAATTACAGCACAAAAAACATGAGAACTACTTGTTGTAGCTGTGAAACATCTAGCTACAGCCAAAGATGATGGCCACAGCGCAGATTTATGATAGTAGTCCCTCTGTTGCTGCAAAAGTCAGGACATTCAGAAGTAGATATTTCTATAATACTGTTAAATAGACCCTTTTTACTCCTTGCTTTGTAGTAAATGTTTAAAAATATACACTAAAGTAAAGGAGTGATACAAATGCTCATGGCAGTGGATAAAATATTATATTGAAAATAGAAGATGCAGACATAACCATGAGTAGGTAAACACAGAACATAACACCACAGCTTATACTGATGTCTACAACATGACTTGCAAAATCTCCTTTTACAGCAATTTAGCTTTAGAGTTCACAAAACGCTCCACACATAAGATGCTTCTCTTTGTTAAACAACTGGAGGAGCTTTATAGCCAGGTCCAGACACCTTGGGACTGTTCAGGGTACTGTGTAGTCACCTGTCACTATGTCATGGTTTAACTCCGGCTA
>NW_010261147.1:0-2831 GCF_000690775.1 Eurypyga helias
GAGTCATCTATGGCAAGTATAAACTAAATAAATCATTGTTTGATCATTCTTAAGAAGGCAAATGTAACTGAGTTAGTGCGCCATTATGAAATGATGGAATGATAAAAGCATTCATAATCTCATATAAATAACTGACATAATCCCTTCTGCTTCTATGGTATTGTCCAATCTCTTCCATTTTCAAGAAGAAAATCTTCCATTTTTCACTTTCTTCCTATTAAATGACACCATGTGATGGTCCCCCTAAAACTCTGATTCTGAGAATGATGAATTTTTCTACTGAACCTGAATCGGCAAAAAAGGGAACTTTGCCCCACATACCATTATAAGTGTACCTTTTGGTATATTATTTCTTGAGATACAGATTGCTGGAACCTTGCATGTATCTAGGTATATCAACACAAGATAAACACTTCAAATTTTTGAGAAAACATGAATCTTTAAAAATTGTTGCAAGTACTGTCCATGGGCTGAAATTTACAAAGTGGAGGAAAATGAGCAAGGGGAAGGAAATCTAGAGCTGACTAACTTATTGCTTCCCTAAAAAAGCAATAGACTGTAAATGAGGTTCCTTTTCTTGCTTTTCATATATGAGGGGAAAAAGCAAAACTTACATAGTTAGATATATATAGTGCTTAAATGACTCTCTGAAGTCTAACTGTGTCACTGAAAATACAGGGTTTTTTTGTAGATCACCTCATTATTATATGCCATTTGTTATGGCAGTAAACAAATGACAGCCAGGTAAATTACTTAACTTCTAACTTAAGGCAAAACAAGAGCTAAATCTTTTTACCAAGAGCTTTATTCTAGAGGCAGGTGTGAACTTGCTCCCACATTATGTGTAGCAGTGCTTCACAGTAGACCAGAAGAGGCACTGTCTTGGCCCCTGTCATGCCCTATTTGAAGTAAAAGTGATGATGTTTAAGATTATATTTCTTCTTCAGCAGGTGCAATTAATGTTGCCACATTGGGGTCACAGTGTCTGCTAGAGATAAGCACCTGAGAGAAAACAACAATCTCAGACAGGAAGGGCCTAAGTGCTACTTAAAGTAAGGGATTCACTCTTCAGGGAATCTTCATATATCTTGAGAGTACTTAATCTCAACTTTCCTTCCTTCCCACCATTCCCTACCACATCACTTTTAGTCCCTTGCCCCTACTTAACAACCATTTATAAAAATGCTGTTAGGTCACTGTGTTGGGTTTGCAAGGGTTGGGGGTTTGCAGGGGTTGGGGAGCAGTCCACTCCTGAAGGATGGCACACCTGTGGAACTGCTGGAGCAGTTAGTGAAGAAAACTGCAGCCCATGGGAAGGACTCATGTTGGAAAACTTCATGGAAGACTGTCTCCTGTGGGAGGGACCCCATGCTGGAACAGGGGCGGGGGGTGAGGATCCCTCACTTTGAGAAGGAAGGAGTGACGGAGACGTGTGATGAGCTGAAAACAACTCCCATTCCACATCCCCCTGAGCCACTCAGTGGGGAGGAGGTGGAGAAAACAGTAGTGAAGTTGAGCCCAAGAAGAAAAAAAGGGATAAGGGAAGCTGTTTTAAGTAAGCATGACACCTCGGGCCACCAGGGGAGAGATGCCACGTACAGATGGGCTCGTGACCGAGGGGTGAACTTGACCATGGATGCCATTGATCAGGTTATTCATGAATGT
Source organism: Eurypyga helias (assembly GCF_000690775.1). Taxonomy (NCBI): domain Eukaryota; kingdom Metazoa; phylum Chordata; class Aves; order Eurypygiformes; family Eurypygidae; genus Eurypyga; species Eurypyga helias. The sequence goes on from NW_010261147.1 coordinate 1,666, forward strand.
GAGAAATGTGCTGCCATCAGACAAGCCAAGAGGGCAAAATCACTTTGGTATGGGGGGCAATGGTTGAAATATAAGTATAGGCAGGCCTGGCAGGTTTGCTGCATCACCCTCCCCAAAACTTGCCAGGGCAAATACCATGTTCTCACAGTGGTGGAGGCAACCACCGGGTGGCTGGAAACATACCCTGTGTCCCATGCCACTGCCCAAAATACCATCTTGGGCCTTGAAAGACAAGTCCTGTGGTGACATGGCACCCCAGAAAGAATTCAATCAGATAATGAGACTCATTCCTGAAACAGCCTCGTAGACACTTGGGCTGAAGAACACAGAAATGAGTGGGTGTATCACATCCCCTACCATGCACCTGCTTCAGAGAAGGTCAAGTGGTGCAATGGGCTATTAAAGACCACCCTGAGAGCAATGGGGGGTGGAACACTTAAGAACTGGGATGTCAACCTGGCAAAGGCCACTTGGTTAGTTAATACCAGGGGGTCTGTCAATCGAGCTGGTTCTGCACACTCAAACCTTGTATGGACTGTAGAAGGAGATAAAGTCCCTGTAGTACATGCTACAGTTGAAACTGCCTTGTTCCTTAAAGTTAAGCTTATGATAGAGATTCTTCCACAATTAGGGAGGATGGTGAACTCTTGTAAGAACAGAAGTTAACAAACGAAATGCTTGCATCAGCTCATGAAACTGTATCCAGAGCTGTCATCAAGGGCAGTCAGAAATTTTCTCTGCCTTTTCAGATGTCAGCTCCTTCACAGCAGAACAGGACACACCATCACTGAGCAATTTAGAACCTCTGGATGAAAAGTTTCAACCCAAAAAGTCATAATAGTGAACAAAGAAAGAAATAAAAATTCTATGTTATTTCAGAAGCCTGACTTCACTTGCTGTCAGGGTGAGGAGGGAGATCCTCACATTTTCCTGTCTGGGAAATGAGTCTCACTATACAAAAAATATACTCTAGCTTCACTACTGAAGAGACAGCACTGTTAAAGGCATTAAAAGGCTGTTAGCAGTACCGTCAGAGAGTGTAAGTGATGAAGACGAAAACAGATCAAAGTATTGTGACAGGGTGATTTCGGACTTTTGTAAACAGAGATTTGGGCTTGCCTATTTGAAGAGACAGTTGATTCCATGAAAGAAAAAAAAAAAAAAAA
>NW_010261147.1:2843-3150 GCF_000690775.1 Eurypyga helias
GATACTTTGAGCACCAAATCTAGAGGAAAAGGGCTACAACAAATTATTTATCTTTCAAAAACCACTTGTCCCTGTCATATTTACTTTGAGCAGGCCATCTTAAGCTATCCTTTTACTTGTTTTGATCCAGGATATTTATGTAGTCTTCTATCATGCTTAAACCTGTGCACTGAAACTACCAGCCACAGAGTAGGCTCCATCACCTTGATCCTGCAGATAGATGAATAGGACAAAACCAATAACAGATCATTCTGTAATTTAAATAGTCACCTGACTGTCTGCCTGTCATCTGAAAAAAAAAAAAAAG
>NW_010261148.1:0-2696 GCF_000690775.1 Eurypyga helias
GCCTTGAACACTTCCAGGAATGGGATGTCTTTACCTTTACAGCAGCAGATAATATGGTCCCCTGTGTGTAAATCAGTTTAAAAAGTTGTCTATATTTTTTGTTGTTGTTGTTCATGAAACAATGTAAGAGCTTAAAGCATTACAATTATTCAGAGCTGGAGTTTTAAAACTTCTCACACTTTGAGTTTTAACTGAGCAGGAGGACCACCACTGTTTACAAGGGATTTTTATTATGATTTAAAAGTTAGGGCAGATTTAGAGCAAGGCTGCTGATATCCTTTTGCTAGGCTGCAGGCTTAAAGGTCTTTGAGTGTATCAATATTAAAAATGTATTAATTTTCAATTATGTCCTGTCCTTGAACTTTTATTTTGCTGTCTATTTTCTATACTTGCTTCAGCATGCTTACAATTAAGTCAAAGTGCCTCTAATCCTAAACTGCTTAGCTGTAAAGTTACCAAAAGGTTTTTAATGCATGTCAAAATGTTGCTTCTAAGCTTCAGTTCTGCTCCCACTCAGCTAATGAAGGGTTTGCATCAATTTTGAGTGATTCAGAACAGAGCCCCATATTTTCTTGCTGATGTCTCATATAGCACTTTTCAGATTAAATATTTCAATCTGCTTTACTAATCACTAAGAGCAGGGTTAGAAAGCTGGTAACAAAATAGCCAAACAAACAGTAATAATATATCAGCCACTGCCGGGGCAAAACATTTGTTTTGTAGATAAGTTCTGCATTTCACAACTACGCACTCTGTGTGAGTTTTTCAGAAGCCTCCCACATTATCAGAGACATCACAGTTACCAGAAGATATTTGGATTAATTCCTGGCTGACCCACCAAGTTCCTGTGTGAACTTGGGCAAGCCTTGCAGGACCCAGTTGTTTTCTTCCAGTAAGACACAACACTGATATAAACAAATAAATGGATGCTCTAGGGTTCACGAAGTGAAGGCTGCCTCCAGCTGAAGGAACAGCTGATTATAGAACCATGGCTGACAGGAATCTAGTCTTTTTGACTTTGTGCAGACAAGAGGATGATCACCTAACCTTCATTTTAAATGAAGCCAAATTAATGTAAATTACAAAAAGCTCAAACACTTGTATTAATGAAAAATGCTGAGAAACAAAGTGCTGCCTAAGTTATAAATTTCATCTTCTTACTTATTTATAAGTACTATGAGCAGAAATTACTTAAAAGGTAAGAAAATAATTTGCACGTAACAGCCCTATGCACCAGCCCATAATAAGCAAATTCTATACAGAACATCCTGCCTTTCTTCAGAACACAATGCTGGATCCTGGCACAAGACACAACACTGACATAAAGCCATGCATGTATTATTTAAGAGCTCCAAGTTCCTCTCTTCTCAACCAGGGCCAGAACTAAGGCCCAAAATTCCTATTCCTATAATAAACAGTTATATAGCAGCTAAAGCATAACAAGCTGTTTATTATGGTTTCATTAACTGGAACTTAGCCACTGATGTGTTGACAGTTTTTAAGAGTGTATATATAACATTTATACCTGAAATTATCTTGGAAAGTGGAACAAATAAACTATATGAAGTAATTAAAGCCAGCTGGGACATCCAATTCTTACTAATTTTAAAATCAAAAGCAGTATTTTCTCTAGAGAGGAGAATATTTCAGGGTTATTTTGGCTACAAGAATTCCTTTAGCTCCTGTTTGGGAAGAGGTCTGTTGAAACGTTGCTTCACACCTCCCAGCAATGCATGTTCCCTTTTGGTCTCCAAAGGCAGTTCTGGGTGTTTAATTGCCTTTACTGTTAGTGCGTTCTACTCCCTGTTTGGATTTAAAGCACTCAGTTTGGTCATCAATAGTGTTATGGTTTTAGCCGCTAGACTGAAGTGTCCCCTTACCAAATTTCTGTCGCCGTGCTGCAGCCCAGAGCATCTTTCTGATGAACCTCATCAACTCACTTCTTTGAGCATGTTTGAAGACTGACGCGTGCTTCTTGCATTTGTGGTTCTTCCTTAAAATCTATCTACCTATTTCCCCATATCCATCTTGTCTTGTGAAACTAAGTACAGACTTAGCACCCCAGCATCAGCAACGCAAGAAAGCCCAGTACAATGGCAATACTGCCTATTTTCTGCTTGCTGCTGGGGCTATTTACACAAATACTGCGTTAGCCATGGACAGAACATTGAGCTAATTGTCATGACCGTTCCCACTCCCTGAGGTCTTGGCATTTAACTAATTGAAATGCTTTTCCACTGAATCTGGATCAACATAAATACACTCGCCAACGGCATTTTAGCGAAGGTGCGCTCAAAGCCAAGGGACGGCAGGGCGGAAGGGGCAGTCTGGTTTGAACCCAGCAAGCAAACGCAGGACCCGGGAGCCTCGAGCTGCTATTCTGCTCCATCCTAACAAATGATGAGGTTTTAAATGGCATTAGGGCTTACAGCCGGCTGGCACGGACGGCCAGCGCTAGCAGCTGAGTTAATCTGACGACTCTGCGTCCAGTTCTGGCGTGCTGCAGTAGGGCGCAACATAAAGCCGACAAACCCTTCTCAGCCCTGCGTTCCCGAGGCGCAGGGGTCCGCACGCGGTGCGGTGGCGACCCGAGAAGGGGGTTATGACACAGCCCCGCTCGAGCTTGGCGTGACTTACGCGCCCACCGCCCGCCTCGGCGCGGGGGGAAGGGTCCTGCAGCGGGAGCTGATCCCGGG
>NW_010261149.1:0-1417 GCF_000690775.1 Eurypyga helias
ATCTAATTTAGACCTCCCCACTTTCGATCTAAACCCATTACCCCTTGTACTATCACTACACACCCTTGTAAAAAGTTCCCTCCCAGCTTCCTTGTAGGCCCCCTTCAGTTATTGGAAGGCCTGCCTGAAGCCCTCTCTTCTGCAGGCTGAACAAGCCCAATTCTCTCAAACTTTCATCATAGGAGAGGGGCTCCAGCTCTCTGATCATCATCATGGCCTCCTCTGGACTCGCTCCAACCAGTTGATATCCTTCTTATGTTGAGGGCTCCATAGCTGGACACAGTACTCCAGGTGGGATCTTATGAGAACAGAGTAGAGGGGGAGAATCACATCCTTCGACATGCTGGCCACACTTCTCTGGATACAGCCCAGGATACGGTTGGCTTTCTGGGCTGCCAGCGCACACTACCAGATCATGTCCAGCTTTTCATTCACCAGTACCCCCAAGTCCTCCTCCTCAGGGCTGCTCTCAAGCCATTCTCTGCCCAGCCTGTGCTTGTGCTGGGATTGCCACAAACCATGTGAACTCCATGAGGTTGGCAGTGGCCCACGTTTCTAGTCTGTCAAGGTCCCTCTGGATGGCATCCCTTCCCTCCAGCATGTCGACCTAGCTTGGTGTCATCAGCAAACTTGCTGAGGGTGCACTCAATGCCATCATCCATGTCACTAACAAAGAGGTTAAACAGCACAGGTCCCAACACTGAGGAACCCTTGAGCCATTGACCAGCACTCTCTGAGTGCGACCATCCAGCCAGTTCTTTATTCATTGAACGGTCCATCCATGAAATCCATATCTTTCCCATTTAGAGATAAGAATGTCATGTGAGATGGCATCGAAGGCTTTGCACTAGTCCAGGTAGATGACATCAGTTGCTTGTATTCTATCCACCAAATTCGTGACTCCATCGTAGAAGGCCACCAGGTTCATCAGGCATGATCTGCCCTCGGTGAAGCCATGCTGGCTCTCATCAATCACCTCCTTGTTCTCCATGTATGTTTGCATGGTTTCCAGAAGGATCTGCTCCATGATCTTGCCAGGCACAGAGGTGAGACTGACTGGTCTGTGGTTTCCCAGGTCCCCCTTTTTTTCCCTTTTTGAAGATGGGGGTTATGTTTCCCCTTTTCCAGTCATCGGTAGCTTCACCAGACTGCCATGACTTTTAAAATGTGATGGATGGAGGTTTTGCAACCTCATCTGCCAGTTTTTTCAGGACCTACGGATGTATTCCATCAGGTCCCATGGACATGTGCACCTTCAGCTTCCTCGGGTGTTACAGAACCTGATCCTCGCTGACCATGGGTGGCTCTGCATTCTCCCAGTCTCTGCACTTTTCTTCAATGACTCTGGGAGTATGGCTTGTGCCCTTAACAGTGAAGACTGAGGCAAAAAGTATTCAGTACCTTGGCCTTCTCCATA
>NW_010261150.1:0-547 GCF_000690775.1 Eurypyga helias
CCAATGGGCTGGGGGTCAGGGCTGGTCCCTTTGGATTATTTTAGCATGCTAAAGTCCACCCCACATCAGAGTCACCTTTTCCTTGTCTTTGCCCACCTGTCATCACTGCCTGCAGTTTTCTGCTCTAAACAGACCCCAGGAAAGCTCTGTCTGTTATGCCCCTGTCGTGGTTTAACCTTGTCTGGCAATGAAGTACCACCAGTCGCTCTACCAATCTCCCTTCCCTCTCTCCCAGGGAGGAAGGGTTGGAAGAAAAAAACAACAAGGGATGCTCATAAAATCAGAGGTAAAATTATTTAATTATATACATGAAACTTATGGTAATACTAATGACACTACTGCTAATAAGTAACTAAAAGAAGACAAAATAGAAGATATGATATAGTATCTCACCACCTATTGGAACAACACAGCCAGATTCCAAAACCACACACAAAATCCAAATGGATAAGAAAGAATATATTAAAAAACAAATAAAGAAACAAACAAACAAAACAGTGTGAAAGAAAATTCCTGTCCTCGAGCCCAGGAGCAGAAAGTAGGGAGA
>NW_010261151.1:0-5532 GCF_000690775.1 Eurypyga helias
CACCTGCTGATTTTATAAGCAAATATACTCGGGGAGAGTAACCTTACAAAGAAATACACTTGCCGGTTGTTTTAAAGGCATCCTTCGAGGCACCTATCTAGGAGCTCCATCCGCAGCCATACACCGCGATCCAGGAGAGAAGACTAAAAACGGAACAGATGACCATTTTTTTCTGCCTTTTCACCCAAATTTCTGGCAAACAAGCACGGTGCCCTTCTGCAGTCTGCTTCCTCCTGTTCAAAGACACTCAAAGGCACCACCGAGCATCAATGACCAGCGGCACGGAGGGAAACGAAGGCAGATGGAGCTTCTGTGTAAGCGGGCGAGTTGGTACTACAAGCCCTCAGTACATTTCTGGAGCTCACGTGTGTCAAAAAGCATCACCTTCAATTCCCTGAACCCTTCAAAGAAGCACACGCCAGGGCTCCAGCCTCACCTGGCTCTCACCCTCTTCAGAAAGGACTAAAAAAAGACAGGGAAGGGATATACAAAGGCATTTCTCATCAACTGCTAAATGGTCCAATAATACTCGTAACCTTAGCTCTCTGCTTTATAGCAAGTGAGTGATGAAAACCTGATGGGACAGACTTGCAGGCTGCACTCTGAGACACCGGGGTGCATTTTCAGAATTGGACAAAAATATTCTGAAGTAGACACCTGGAAAGGGCATGGGCAGCAAGGGGGAATGCTGTTGGGAAAGGAAGAGTTTAAAAAGATTAAGAAAAAAATCTGATTACGATTTTAAGAAGTGAAGTTCTGGCATGGATCAGTTTTCCTGAAAAGCAGGGATCAGTCTCTGAGCTGGCTCCTCAGATGCTATTTGGAGACCTCAAAAGCAAAGTCATTTAAAAAGCAACTTCTTCAAGGAGTCCAGCTAAAACTACAAAGACATAAAATTCCAGTCAGACACAGGAAATTCTATGGGGAATACAAGAATTTTATGAGTCAGAAGATAAAAATCCCTCTGAATACCTAACTAAAATAATCTAATGAAGTAGTCACCAGGAAAGGAGTGTGATGAATCTACATGTCAGGAAGGACCAATTTAAACAAACAGGAAATTGAACAACCTGAAGCTGTTTTCATTTTTACTCCCTGTGCCCTGTTCCTTTTTTTTTCTTCAAAGGTGCAAACTGAGTTGATGGCTGCAGGAGCTGCTGTGTGGGTCTGAGGGGACTATTTAATTTCAGATGAAGTCTCAATTTAAAAGAAATGAATTGCCTGGCTTCCTTTTGCAAAGTTGGGAAGTTGTTTATTTATGATTCATCATTTGCACTGTTGTAGACCCTACAGGCCCCAATAGATCGGGCCTCTAATCATTGCAAAGGAACACAAGGAAAGACAGTCCTTGATGTAAAGTTTATAACCTAAAACTTAGCTTCCTCCCTGGCATGCAGAAGTGAGGCTAACTATTACATATTTTATCCACGCTGGTAGGTAGAGCATGGTTCAGTCCTAAATAGTACAGCTAATCCTCGTCCAGCTTCACACTGGGACATATGCTTACTTTTGACATGGAAAAGCTGTCAGAGGGGTCTCCAGAGATATCCTCACATCCACAAAGGCCCTGACTTTAGGTACAGAGAATTTGAAGACCAGCTGTGTGAAGCAATATACAGAATGCTATCTCCTTTACATTACGGAGCCAGGCATTGTCTAGACTTAAAACAGAAGGCGTTTACATATGTGCGGTATTGTGTCCTGGATGCCTTTTATAAGGAGCAAGGAGCTTTTTCCATTTATAACCTTTTTATTACAAATTCTCTAATTTAGGAAACAAATATCAACAAACTGCACTTTGCAGAGAGCATGTTAGAATTCCTAAAACTACAAAGATTGCTACTATTCTCACAATGTTGATCCTATACTAAAATTAATTTTGCATGAAAGCCCGTCTGTTGCTTCACATTTACTCTATCTTTAAAGAAGTAAACCTACGGAGAAGTCAGATTTTTTTGTTTGCTTCAGTAAATGTTGTGATTTCAAATGTCTTTATTCCAGAATAGAAAAAAAAAAAGAAAAAGGAAATATCTCTTTAAACCAGGTTTCCTCCAAAACCGGTCTTGAGTTAATTGAAATGTTTCATTACACTGAAATTCATTATAGGAAAACCAATATACTTCATTCTAATTTTGATTTTGTGTGTGTGTGTAGTACTGCATTTCGGATGCCTTTTTCATACTAAAAAATTGAGAGAAAAAGTTGTGCTAAAATAATTTCGAGATGAAAAATGAAATTTTCATCTCAAAAAGACAAGCCAGTGGCACAGTCTAATGTGCTGCTGTAGACAGTATGTGAGGTATTGACTGAACTGACTGCAAACTACTTTTATATAAATTTAGGACACTGCTTAGTTTCCTATCTGAACTGCCTGTCTGGATCCTCCTATTTGGGGTTGATTCTGGACTTAAAATACTAATTGTTTATATTAAACAGACAGGAGAATGTGTGATGTATTTTAACTGTCAAAAGTGTTGTGAACAGCAGCAGCTGGAAGAGGAATGTTTAATTCACTCTGTTACCCTCAAGCCTTTTAGAATCCTATCAGCAGCTAAATCTTACTCTTGCAGGCAAGAAAAACAGGGTATAAAGGGGTAGTGCTGCAAAGCTTCTTCTAGAGGAAAAAAAAGGGGGGTTTCAGAAGCCATAGCATTGTCATTATTGGGTCAAAATAGAGCATCAACTACATGTGCAACAGTCTTGATGCACGCGTGAAAGCTGTGCCCATTTTTGTGTGGAACAGCTCACATTTCATAGCTCCTTCCTTGTGCTCCCACCTAGACGACGCTAGAGATGTGATGCAGGTAGCAATAGGAGATATCACTTAAACCATTCACTACATGATACCCCTAAAAGAAGGAATCTTGATGCTATCAGTTACTGTAATACTCCTAAATCTTCTGGACGAGACGTCAGCGGCTCGTGTGGAGCTGTAAGGATGTTTCCTCCCCTACACTGTTTATTCTCATCGGACATCTCACCCACATGCTTGGGACACTTCCCCCATAATAACTGTTGCAGCCTAAGTTTGTGCTGGGACCAACAGGGCCCAAAACAAGGGTAAGAGGTAAGACTTGTTACTAAAGAGAGATTAATAAAGGATCGAGTTGGTTTCAACATTTATAAAACAATTCACATTTTTAAAAACAGAAAAAAATCCAACCACAACGATACTACTTTGTATATTTCGTGGAAGAAATCACCTGAGAAAAACAGCAAATTAGCTGCACACAGACAAATGATCCTTCTAATGTCAAGGGAAAGAAGGGTCTGAAACATTAAATAACAAGATGCACGAGCTTGTGCAAACTGCTGTAGTGCAGGTTTTCCTTGGGTGGCCTGACTTCCGCCATGTGATCTGGGGTCTCTTTTTTTTTTTTTAATGCCACATTTACAGGACGGCTTTGGCACACTCAGAAAAGGAATACTGCTTTTGTTCATCCCATCAGTCTTTTACTTGTCCAATTGCCACCACTGTATTAGCAGGCAAAATAGACCTAATGAGGTATAAAATAATGCTCCACATTCAAAGACAGTGCTGCACCTCATTTCACTTTGGTATTTACTTCAAAAGTAAACTGCTGAAACCTTCCATAAATAGCGCCAAAGAGTCAGCAAGGTATTCTGAACTTACTGAATTAAGCAAATTCAATTCACACCTCATACACACAGTTGCTTATTTGGTTGCTCACTGCCAAAACTTCTGCCAAGAGAGCCCTGGGATGAAGCAAGTGGTGAGATAGAGGTAGGTGAGGCTTGGCTGGAAGAAGAATGGGTATCAAAACAGAAGTTAGCCACCAACTGACAGTGAGCAAGAATAGATAATTTGAAAAGTGGCTGCAGGTAGAGATTTTAATTTTATTAAATGCTTTTTACACCCTGCGTGTCCAACTTCTCATTTTCAGCCTTTCCACTTTCTTTCTTCCTTTCATTAATGTTTCCTTACGCGACGGGAAGTATTTATTTCTTTTCATTTTCACTCAAAAAGGCAGCAAACTGGGTGTCTGAGCTTCCTCTCAGGCTGTGTGTGCTTGGGAGTATGAAGTCAAGGAACTGTAGCCTTGATTAGATTTTGGAAGAAGCTGCACAGAGGTTTTGTTTAGGTTTGAAAGACAAGTTTGTGGTTTATTTTAAAAGAAAAGTCCTATACAGACTTTCACCAGAGAAAGCAAATTACATAATCTTGACAAAGGCTCAGCAGTAAATCTTCCATAAAAACAGGTTTTGGAAGAAATTCTTCGCGGAGAGGGTGGTGAGGCACTGGAACAGGTTGCCCAGAGAAGCTGTGGATGCCCCATCCCTGGATGTCGGCAAGGCCAGGCTGGATGAGGCTTTGAGCAACCTGGTCTAGTGGAAGGTGTCCCTGCCCATGGCAGGGGGGTTGGGACTAGATGATCTTTAAGGTCCCTTCCAACCCAAACCGTCCTGTGATTCTATGATTCTATGAAATGCTTACTTGCTGGAAGCAGACCTTTCCACAGGGATGTCTCCATTTCACCAAGGACCCACTCAACCCAGAATACACAGTAACAGCTGGTCAGGACGTCCCATGGGAGACGCATGGGAGGCTTCTGTTCTAATCAGCTGCTACTGTTCTGTAGGTGTGGTGGAGAAGCCCTAGCGAGGCAGACTTAGGGTGTCATAATATGGCTGAGCAACCCATCCCGCCCCTCTCTTGCCCTCGTTCTCAGTTGTCTTGGTCCTGCTGCTTCCTCACCATTCACCAGCTCTGGTGCTTACTGGTTTGTGGGGAGAAAGTTCAATTCACTAAACCAGCAGAAAATTACTCAGCTTTTTCTCTGGGCTAGCGAGCTGAATCAGTTAACTGAGAGGTTAAACAAGGCACAAGGGGAGAATACAGGGCAAGGGGTGTAAGGATGACAGAAATAGTGCTGTGATGACTTACTGTGATGTCCCTGATTGATGGAAACTCCACCGTTGGAATAAGGTAAACCTCTGAGCTCAGGATTGACACCAGTCTTTGCACTAATATCACAGAAACATGATTATACGCTGGCCACATGAACAACGGATTTGACTAAAAGGCTGCTGGAGGTCAGTGCCTTTATAATTCAAATAAGTCTGTAATCCCTCTGTTCCAAAGATCTCCTCTGTCTCAGCATTACAAAAGGCAAAGTGTTCGAATTTAGAACTTTAAATAAATAACCTGGGTTACTATCTGGTTACTAAATCTTTTCTCAGAGAGCAGGTAGCAGGGGATGAACTTTCCAGGAAAGGAACTGAAACATACTGCCTTTTCATTCTCTAAGCATGCTGTGAGCACTTAAAAACCCCAATCACTCAGGAAAAGCTACAGTATGGCAGTTCCCAACCCTATCTTGGATATAGCAAGATCTAACCTTTGACACCAAGCTACCCCATTACTGATCCAATCCTATTCAACAAACTCAGACCTTTTTTTAAATGCGTAACTCCACACAAGGACAATGTGTGTTTAAGTTCTAAGCAGGCAAAGCGGATTTAGCAGCCTCACGACAATGGAAGTGGCAGGGATGGGGACGGACAGGAATG
>NW_010261151.1:5563-48700 GCF_000690775.1 Eurypyga helias
TGCTGGGTTTTCCTTCTCCACCCTTCACACGTTCATCAGACTGCAACCAAAACAACACACATTCTGGCTGGGGTGCACTCTTAGCCTTAGCAGAAAGGGTCTGCATTCAGTTGCGTAAAAGGGACTGTTCTAAGCTCAAACCTTCCCTGAAATTAAGGGCATCTAGGACCCTGAACAGTCTGCCGTCAGACCAAAAAATCTTTGCGCACTCCCCGACTCCGTCCCAGCGCCCCAGGAAGCTGAGGCATATCCATGGTTTTAAATGCTCACACTGTAATCGTATCACTCCAGGTGTTCTCAATAGGTTTCCTTGTAAAACAACTAAAGAGGTAAAGTACGGTCCAAATCTCCGCAGGAAAAGTATGGAGCCAACAGCACAATCAGTTTCTGATAAAATGATTTGGTTCCCATGCCACAAGCAACAGTCCATAAAGCATCTAACAGAAACCCAAACAAGCCTCGCAGCTTCTGGCTTTAGAGCAAGAACTAGAGGACCTGGGGACCTCTGACCCACATTCCAACATGGACCTTAAAAACGAAGTTCCCTCCCTCCCTCCCAGACAGCTTAACGACCTGCAGGTTTTCGGTACAGGCCAAGCTGCCATTGTTTCAGAGCCTCACCTTCAGCCACATTAAAACGGTTGTACCTTTCGACACGAAACATGACGGTGTTTCATTTGCACACAGCACCATCCCATGGACCTGCTCTATTTTTGTGGGGAGCTGGGGGGTGGAATAAGGAGGAGGAAAGATTCCTACTCTGTTGTATTCCAAGCAGCCCCAGTAGCAAAGCTTTCAGAGTTCAACCTCGATATTTCAGCATCACTAGGTGTGTTTGTTTCGCGCTGTTACTCCAAGTTCCACATTTTTTAATCTACTCCCTGAGAAACCTTAAGTCTAAAATACTTGCAGAACCATGAATCGGGTTTCTGGAAAGACCTGAAACAAAGTGATCACCCTTTGGGGAGCTGTGTGCGAGGTGACTGATCATCTCTATTGTTGGCGCTCCCAGGGGTCACAGGGGGGCTCAGCTGCATTGTCCCGGGGCAGCGCCGAAAAGAAAGGCCGTCACAGCTGGCTGATTCTGCAATCTAGGAAACCAACCTGTGGGTGCCAGTAATTAAGTATCCAATTAAATGGGGCCTGAGTTTTGAGTTGATGGCAGGTTTGGGAATTCGGTTCTAGTTTCTTTCTAAATAATAAAAACGCCCTAAACTGCAGTCTCTGGAGGTCTAGAAAAATTTCTGAAAATTTCTCATATTTTGTAAAAAATATTCAACTGGAAAAATTGGAGAATTTGGACAAAATTCAAACAGCTCAACTATTTTCCACTCTTCATTTTGAAAGCATATAGTTCAAGCCTTTGTTTGAAATGTTTCCTTTTCAGTAACCATTTACGTTAAAAAATCCGAGGGATATACACCCTGCCTCAGTTCAATACACTGAAAAAACCAAAACCTTTTATTTCTGCTTGCCAATTTAAAGCACACTTTCCTGGACACACAAGTCCTTAACCTTCTTTCCACATACAGGTTTGGTCCCCAAATAAAAAATCCTATTGTTCTCACAGTTCTAGCTGTGGCTACCCCAGCCACTGGGACTAAATTTAGCCACCTCTATTTGAACATTTTACTTCTTTCTATGGTTAAGAATTTATAGCAAAGGCTGTACATCCATCTGGATACGTAAACTGGGTGAGCAGGGCAAACCTGTACTAGTTTATCTTTCTGCTATCCCTGTGTTTAACAATCTACTTTCCTATGCCCATCCTATGAGACTATTTTTCTTAATTTTTTTTTTTACTGATCTTTATTAGGTCATTTAAATGTTTGCGTGGGCTTCATCAGGTATGAGTTGGTTTCCTGGGAGTGTAGCAATCTTCATTCTTGCTTTGAATGTTTTAAAAATACTTGCTATCACTGCTCTAACTCTCTAATTCCCCATCACTCATTAGTTTTAAAACAGACTTGCCCAAATAAACCCTAACACTGAACTAATGAGATATGGGTGGGAAGTTTCTGTAAATACAGCTTGAATGAAAGGTAGAATTTCTGCATAACACAGATTATCTCATTCTTCACATGGCACTGAAGATGACACTGAATGCCCTTCGTTTATTAATCTTTATGAATGTGAAGAACACTGTGTCTCATTCTTCCAGCTTCTTTAACTACCTTCATGTTTTTAAATGTGAAGTAACACATTCCTATCCAAATGCTAAAGCAGAACTGCAGGCTGCAATACATTTGATTACTTAGGCATTTTAATGTTATTGTCCACCTCCATCTGTGCAAGGTTTAAGCCTGGCACTGGCCAATACAGTTTATGAAAATTTAAAAAAATATGCAAAAACTATTGGCAGAGGAACGAAAGAAATACACTCTTACTGCTTGTACAAATTATGAGAAACTCATTAAAGCTCAATCATTTGTGGATAAGTAGTAACATTCTCAGAGGCAAAATGCCAGTAGGAATCTCATGAGCTTGAGCTTCCAAAGTTTCCCAATAACCCCCTTCGTTGTGGGAAGGAGGGCAGAGGGGGGAGGGATGGACAGAGTCTCTGTATGGTCCACCCCTTTCTTGATGAGATGAAGGGCCTTAAGGATCACCTTAAGGCCAAGGGTATTTAGATGAAGGTCTGTGTCCTCACTCCCACTCAGATACAGACAAGTTCCCTTGCAATAAGTGCGTAATGACACGTGTCTCAAACTTGGACTTGTGAACAGTCTTCACAGGAGTGGGGAGGTGGTCAGGTACTCCCTCCTCCACAGAAAACAGGCTATCAGGAGGGGGCATGTCCCACCAGGGAGTCTTCCTGGTCTGTTACATGCCCTGGCCAGGAGTAGGTCCTTTAGGCACAGACTTTCCTCATGTGAGAAGGCAAAGGGGAATTGTGAAAACTTATGTTAATGTATCATTAAAGAAATTACTTTTACAGAAAGTAGAGCAAGGGAGTTAAGATTAACATTCTGCTATGTACCTTATTCTAGGGTTTTAGGACTTACTTTTTATATGGTCTGTACGGTGATGCCTGGAACTAAATGAGCGAAAGCAGCTGCTGGCATAGGTTTCAACATCATGCTGTTCTTCCAACAGCAAAATGCAGCCCTGTTTAATCATACTACCACAGTGACACAGATCCAGGTACGCCTGAGATATGCCATCGCTGTGTGGCAAGGGAAGAGTCTCAGACATGCAGATAGTAAAGAAAACAGAACGAGTTAAAAAGAGAGGTCCTTTAATGCTCTTCTGTGGCAAAGCCAATTAACTGGATAAGTGATGGCCAACATAACTTCGGTTTGGTACAGTCCAACACTAATAGTAAGCCATGACCTTAAGTCCAGCTCTAACATTACTCTTTCAATCAGGGATTTCTTCCTATCCTTGAAAGCATGGAGGGGTGACATTTCAGTGAAATGCTGTATCTTCCCCTCCTGCCTTTTAAACTTGGTTCCAGGGCCCTAATGCCCTCAACACAGCATTTTATGCACAGATTTTTTATTTGCCAGCACATTTTTTCCACCACTCTTCAACTTAAATATGTCTTAATCAGTTTCCAGATATTCTATCAGTGCTGACAAATGATATTCCAAATCTCACCCCTCTGCAAATCTGTATTTCTGGGACTCCATTAAATATAGAGTGTGTGGCAGGGAAAAAAAAAAATCACAGACTCAAGGCGAGGTAACAGTATGGGAGTGAGTATATGAGCACTTTCAAACACCAGAAATCTTATGGCTACACACTTTTAAAATGAGAATATAAACAGGGGAAACAGAATGATTCTGTTTCTAAATTCTAATGTTTTAAAAATACACCTTTTGGTTTTCACATCTGCATTTATTGTGTCAGGTGTCCTTAACTTGGTTAGAATGGTTAACACAGACTAAAAGACTTTGACTTTCTAAAAGCTCAAGAACAGTGACATAAAATCAGCAAAATCTCTGCCTACTAAGCTTTTGGAAAATTTCACATGCTTGCTGAAACATGCCAAAGACCAGCTTAATATTTGAGCCCTGACTGAAACTGAATTTAATACATATACAACATTTTTGATCCCTTCTTGTTACCCTTAGGCCATCTCTCTTTCAATTACGTGTTGCTCCTCCTGCCCATGAATGGATGAACAGCGGTGAACACTCTATTTACAAAACACATTGAGTCAGCTTTTAGACATCTGACAATTCTTACTCATAATTCAAGAGATGAAAATTCCTGCAATTCTCTTGCGTTAACGGTAACATACGCAGATTTGGGGTTTTTTTAAGAAAAGTAAAGAAAAGGGAAATGAGAAGGCATACAAGGAGAAAAAGAACTAAAATGATCACAGGTAAAGTCATCCTTCCCATAAATACCTGCACCCAAGCTTGGGGTACAGGTGAGTTACTGACACCCAGCCGGAAAGCTTCAGAGTAATTGGGTAACTCTCCTCTTAAATTTATGACTTTTTTCCCACTACACCTCCACAGCAGCAGCTGTGGAAAGTGATGTGGAAATGACACCCGCTCCTCCCCAGCTCTCTGCACGTCCATTCCAGACGGAGATATTCTCTCCTAACTTTAACCATCAAAGCTGTGTGCCTACCTCTAACACTGATGGGCACTCAGGTGATTCAGTGCACCCCAGATGGGCCTCTCCAGCAGAAGGGATGAACCCCTCTGAGGATGTTTATCTCTTCCAGTTGACGGAAGGCTACGTTCAGGTAGACACTTCCAGCCAGTTAGATAAGATGATCCCAGTCCCCCTGATATGGTACTAGCTTGTGTAAAATATCCCTCCAAATTAAAAGCTACCATTTCTCCACAGAAAGACAGGGATTGTGTGAAAGCTAAACACAGAAATAACCTAAAAAGGGTATTATGCAAATAATCAAAGCACCTCCGTTCCTTCAGCTAGAAAAGAAGAGCAAAGACTAGTGCTAAATTAGATGCTTCAGGGTTTACACAAAACAACCAAACACCGAGAATATGGATTTTGTGATTCTGATAAGCATGGTGTTTGGAGAAGGGCATAGAAAGATTGGAGAAGGGCAGGTCTAAGATTGGTCACCCACCTGGACCATGGCTGATGAAAAAGCTGGGACCAGTTTGGAAAGAACAGCAAGCAGGTGGCCATGACAATGGTGTACCAAACAACAGAGAACAGTAATTCAGCCCCCAATGGAAAACAAGGTTGCCAAGATTCCAGATCAGATCACATAGGGATGCGATCCTTTCCTTGCAGAAATACTTTCAGCCCTTGTAACTTATTGCACTGTTGTCTGGATTAGGACCTAATCGTGCTGTCCTTAATCGTGTAAAACTCAGTGCAAATTGCGTCTGACTTTAACTGGCAGCATTAGACCTCATTGGTGTTTTGACTTAGGACTTAATCCTAAGCAGATGGGTGTTCACATGTACGGTGGCAGTTGCAGTGGTATGACACAAACTTGTCTACCATTACATCTTAAAGGCTTTGGTTGCCACTAAATTAAGTCAACAAAAGACAAATTAATGTTCTTTGCTTCATACTCAGATCAACACTGTAAAGATTTTGATGGTGATCACTGAACATTCCAGTTTGATTAAAAGCAGCTTGCATTTTTCTTTTCACCTTTAGTACTGCAAAAACCTGAAATCAGTTTTGATAAGAGACTATAATGTGAAATAGTAAAAGCTGACAGAGCTTTCATATGGTTTCATATTGGTCATAGATTTACAGCACTATATCGGTGAAAGAAAAACCTGAAGTATTTTAATCTTTATTGGATCTTTTGTTATTAATAATTATCACTTGGCCAGCTTGTCCAGTCTAATGACGTGAATCGTATTTTTTTTTCAAGTAACAGATTCCTTACAGTTTCAAGTAATACTGTATGATATCATTCTCATCACCTTGTACAGAAAAGATGTTAAGGGTTTTTTTGTTTTGCACAAATCCAGAGGGAAGAAACAAAACCAGCTTTCACCTCTTTCTTGTTCAAGTTCATGACCCCATAGACCATGCTACTCAAAGCAGAAAATGTGCCATTTTGGACAGCAAGCACTCAGCCACAAAGGTACTGTGTTCAATGAGACATTGCCTAAAACCAAACAGGAAGATGCACTGTTTGGTAGTGAGAAAATACTGTGAAAAAGAGTGGACACGTTGACCACCTCAGCAGTCCTTTTTGCCAGCTGCTTGGCTGTGGAGTGTCCCACAGATAAACTACTGAATCAAAGGAGCCATCTGACACATACTGTATGGGGGCTGAGGGGAGGCACCCCCCGAATGCCATGGTGTTGCCCTCTCGTCTATCCCAGAAATTGATGAGGCTGGCAGGGGGGTGTGTGTGCCCCAGTGCTTTTACACAGCCCTAGATCTCCTCTGGGCTTAGTTCAGGTCACAGCAGGGACAAGTCCAGACAGTCACTACTGAAATGACTCTATTGCTGGCTTAAGTTGTTGCTGTCCTTACTGAAGCTGTAGATTCCAGAGTGGGAAGGGAGGGCCAGTGTGGCGGAAGGAAAGCATTCTTAGGAATTCTTCTCCCTCAGCCATAAGCAGGGAGTCGGGTTAAGTTTGATGTGATCTGGTTTTGCTGTGAAACTGGAAGGACAATATGAAGCAGCTGCTTGCAAATACAAGGGGTTTTTTTCATAAATTAATGCATGGGTGAATGAGCCTACGATAAAGAGGTAAAAACCTGGTTTCTTAGACCCCTATCACTGATAGGGGTATTATTCTTAAAGAGTTTTTCTAAGTTTTATATTCTACCAATATTTTCTGTCCTACATGCCTAAGCCCTCAGCTCATATTTCCATGTTACTTAAATTCCACTATTATTACATATTAGACTTTAACATCAAATTCAGGCCTTTATCTATAGCCACAGCCATGCATTCTGCTGCAGAAATGATGCAGTTCCAGGGGTTCTGGACCTGGGACGACCATTTGCATGAACTGTACTTCTTCTTCTTCTGCACAGAATTCAGATCCCCTTGACACAAATTTTGTGGTATGGGTGAGTGTGTAGGCAGAGTGAAAAACTCTAATTTCGTTTAATACATTTACCATGCTTCCTTTTATATTGCTTTCCAGAGACTCTTTCTAACATAACTTAATTTACTCGGTCTGAAGGGCGACACTTTGTAAAGGCCACCCAGGATTTGATTTATGGTGAACCGAAGAGGTGATCTCAAATGAGAAAGTGTTTCCACTGCACTAGGTCTTGGACATGCTCAATAGCAAGAGGCAGCTCTTACCCTGAAAAGCCTTGCACTGTAAACAAACTAGAGAGACAGTAGGCAGGAGGAAAAAGGCACAGGGAAAAAGTACATTGCCCAAGGTCACAGCTGTCAGACACACTGGAACAGGGTACTGAATCAGCAGATGCTCACACAACATGAAAAATATGAAGCAGCCATCTAAATTATGTCCAAACCTGCACATCTCAGCTACCTGTATACATCCAGATGGACGCCAGTAGTTCCTGCACCAGAAGATAGTGAGACGTGAAGTATTCTCGTATCCTACAGAATTATTGTTGCCTGGCACCACGCAGTGAGCTAAACAGTCTCCCGTGTTGCCATTCTTCAAAGCCTCTGCAGCAGTATGTACATGATGGGCAGTGCCGTAACACCCCACTTCCAAATGAATTATAGTTCAGCTTCCAAATCACAAAGCACACAGGCAATTTTTATTCCCCCACTTCATGGTTTCAATGAATAGAGTACTAATAAAGCAGTGAAACAATACAACTGACTTGAGCTGTGCATGGTGTGGGTAAGTCGCGCTTGAGCTACATAACCGTCTCAATGAGCCCCAGATGTGACCAGAAACCTCCCTGCTTGTCCATTCTTGTGGCTTCTCTTGCACATACTCCATTTTTGGCTAATTAAATGGGACTATGGCAAAGTTAATTATCACAGTTAGCCTGCAGTAGGGTTAATGTGACCAAATGCATTTTCATTTAAAAAAACCAGAAAAACTCTTTATGAAGTTTGCAACTATAGCATGATTCAAGAGTATCACCAAAAATCTTCTACTTTGTCCACTGAACAAGACTGCAATGCAAGTAGCTCTTGAAAAGTAATTAGGCAACCTTGCTCAGTAAAAAGCTGCACAATGATTAACAGGTCTAATCAAGAACCACAGCATTTTTGTATTTAGGAAATCCAGCTCTTCAGAACAGTAAACATGTTATGCTGCTGACTGTTGCTAACTTGAAAGAGCAATTTGCTGACCAACAACAAACTAACTCCCCAATAGACCAAACCTGTCCGAAGGAGCTATGCTTATGACAAATAAAAAATCCTCAGCCAATCTACTTTATAGTTTATAATTTAACTGAGTACCACCGTTTCCAACTCTATGTAATAAACCCTTGATTTATATGTTACTCATGCCTTCTCAGACTCCTTTTGCCAAATTGTTTCTTAAAAGACAGCCTTTTTTAGCTTTATATAATGAAATACGAAATAGAAAAGATTGTCCTTAGTACTTAGAAAGAAGGGTAAAAAATTTCTCCTAAGTAAATGTGATGCATGTGCTTACATTAATGATAATAAAATGGAAAGCCTAAATCTAAATATTTTCATCACAGGACCAATTTAAACACATTGCAAGATCCTTCTCAGTAAGATCCTCAGAGCAAGGCAAGAAAGAAGCAGCAATGATTACTGAAGTAGATGTAAGACAAAAATAGAAAATTGTATCTGTCTTCGTTGATATTATATTCCTGGCTCCTGGAACAAGGCCATTTAATGCACAGTTCCTAACACATGCCAACAGGCAGTGTGTTGTGCAGGAGCGGCACAGCGAGCATGTGTGCTAGCTCACGAGGGCAGAGCATCTTTCAGTTAATAGCTGCCCTATTAATGAGAACACAAACAGGATCATTTTGGAGGGAGGAATATATTATCCAAAAAAACCCTTCAAAATACAAATTAAACAAATTATTCACACAGAAAGATTTAAGGCTGTTGTGAACCCGATCAAGGCCGCCGGCCTCCATTGGTAGATTCACAGATCTAGCTTGTGGAAGTGAACAGGCTTCCTAATAAAATACTTTTGACAACTGGTAAGAATCATGCCAATGACAGCAAGGAATAGCCCAGCTCAGACAGAAGTAAGATCAACAGAGGAAGAGGGAGGAAAAGAAATTGCAACTGCAAAGCCAGTATTAGCATTTGGAAAGTAATACATTTGGAGTTCTCTGGCTGCTGACTGCCTTCTTTAAAAATCCTAGATGAGCAAGCTTGCCTGCATGCTTACAACATTTTTAATCAGCCCTTGAGAAATTAAAACGTTGATCTATATGTTGAAACAATTCGACCAACTTTTGCCATGCTTTTCAAGAGATGTAAGAGCAGGGGGATATCCAGTTACCACAGGTCAGTGCTGTTAGAAGCACGAAGTTGCATGGTATGTGAAATGTCCCAACCATCTACATGCCAAGTCACACTGCAGTATGGCCCTGAAAACATTCAACAGATGGTTCAGCTTACATCTGAATCTAAATGCTCATCTCACTGCTGAACAGATATAACAGACCATGCTCTCCAGCCACTGCACCCCTAACAATCTGCTTGTAGAGTTGTTAATGCCAAGAACAAAATAGCACTGACAAGGGCTATTGGGCTTGTTTAGCCTTGAGAAGAGGAGGCTGAGAGGAGACCTGATCACTGCCTACAACTACCTGAAAGGAGGGTGTGGAGAAGTGAGTGTTGGTCTCTGCTCCCTAATGGCAGATGATCGGACGAGGGGGAATGGGCTCAAGCTTCGCCAGGGGAGGTTTAGATTGGATGTAAGGAAGAAGTTCTTCACCAAAAGGGTTATCACGCACTGGAACAGGCTGCCCAGGGAGGTGGTGGAGTCACCATCCCTGGATGTGTTTAAGAGACGGGTGGATGAGGTGCTGAGAGATATGGTTTACTGGTGGACAGATACGGTTGGACTGGATGATCTCTGAGGTATTTTCCAACCCAGTGATTCTATGATTCTAAGTAATGACAAGTAAGATTATCTGAGCTGCTGTTCTGTTTACGTAGTTGCGGTATCCCACCGTGTCTCTGTGCCAGCTCATGCACACTCTCATAGAATCAGAATCACGGAATCTTTTAGGTTACGAAAGACCTTTACGATCATCAAGTCCAACCATTAACCTACCACTGCTAAGTCCACCACTAAACCATGTCCCTAAGCACCTTGTCCACATGTCTCTTAAATAACTCCAGGGATGGTGACTCAAACACTTCCCTGGGCAGCCCCTTCCAATGCCTGACAACACTTCAGGGAAGACATTTTTCCTAATACCCAATCTAAACACACCCTTGTGCAGCTTGAGGCCGTTTCCTCTTGTCCTATCACTTGTCACTTGGGAGAAGAGACCAACACCCACCTCTCTGTAACCTCCTTTCAGGTAGTGTTAGAGAGCGGTAAGGTCTCCCCTGAGCCTCCTCTTCTCCAGGCTGAACAACCCCAGTTCCCTCAGCTGCTCCTCACAGGACTTGTGCTCCAGACCCTTCCCCAGCTCCGTTGACCTTCTCTGGACATGCTGGATGAAGAAGCTGACATTAGTAGAATTTAGGAATTGATTTGTTAATCTTATTTAGACCTATGATCCAATCAATCGATGGATGATATTACTAAATACCCTGCTGCTTCAGGGACCTAAGGTTTCAGGCAAGGTAAGTTTCTTTGGGGTTTCCCTAGCAGCAAGTGTCAGGAAGAGATGCTCACTTTCAAGATGCCTTTTGGTTTTCCTTTCTTTCTTAGCTGGGAGAAGAGTTCCTTGTGTTCTTAACAGTTGCACTGTTGACTTTCATACAGTGGGACTGATGACAGTCTAGGGGAAATCAGGGCCGATAGTGAAAGTTTGGAGAGTCTATTGCTAAACATTTGGAAGTGTAGCCAAGGGGAATTTATGAGATGAATACATCTGACCACCCCCAACCTTATAATTTTCTTCAACCGTTCTCCATCATGTAGCCTAGTGAGTCAGTGCATCGTAGGGGCCACATTAAGGGAATGATACCAGTAAACACAAGAGGTGAGAAGGGAAAGGATGAGAACTTTTATGGGGATACAGGGGTGGCAGTGTTGTGCAGAGCTGAAGACATGGGGATACACTCATTCTAGTGGAAAAAGCGACGTGTAGAGAGGAGAAACGACCTGCTGGATCGCCGGCTGACACTGTGGGTCCAGACAAGGCAGGCGAAGGAAATTCCAGGAACTGCTGGGGGCTCCTTGACTCATATTGTATTTGACTGCTGGGGGGGCAGGGATCCAACAACAGCTCGTGTGTATCTCTCTTTGAGGACAGCCTCTAGCTGCACGGGCAGCTATTATAGCTTAATTCCTGGTACTAACTGAAACATCTCCAAAGTACTAGACACAGTGATATAAAATCACATAGGTAATCTCTACATTTCATCTGATCTGTATAGAAGCAGGAAGACAGAAGAAAGGGTTTTGGAGGTGCATCTCTCCTTTGGACAGAAACGGGAAGCTGGCACAGTGAATGATGAAGAACACAGCTCAAGGCAGTGTGTGCCTTTGGGCACTCCTCTCTCTTCTGCCAGTGCACAGGAGCTTTCTGTGCTTCCACAACTCTCACTTTATTGTACCCTGCCCTCTCTGACTTCCTCCACTCCGCCATCTGAGTGACACATATATAAAAGAAACTCCACTGGACGCCAAGTGTATTGTCCAGGGATTTGTCTGTTCTTTTTAACACAGAACAAAACTCAAATTTCTTCCCCTTCATGATTTCACTGCCAACACTATCACTTGAATATCACATGGCTCACCTCCACAGTGACATGCAGGATACACCAAATATTACGGGAGATGCCCTGAGGAAACTCCAGTCCTCCTGGTGGGCAGTCGGAAACTTCCCATTACATTCCCTGGTGACCAGCGGGCATGCTGAAACGCTTGTTTGCATTTTCTATGCTTATTTTTCTGTTACTAAAGTGGGATTAACAGTGTTCAGCAACAGCTTTTGAGACCTATAAATTCTTCCTGTTACAGAACAGCATCATGAAGACCTCTAAATTAAAAAAAAAAAAAACAACAAATCTTTCATTAACTGATTATTCCAATGTAATTCTTACATTCTTAAATACTAAAATTTCCTAACCAGGCACATCGCACAACAAGCATTTTAGACACTACTGAAATACCAATAATTAGAACAGAATTGTTTCAGCTGTGGTTTTTGTGGTTTACTTTGTTCCCTAACAGATTTCAAGAAAAAAAAAATATTTTTCCTACAACCTTTTCTGCTTTCAAGTACTTTTTAGGAAAAATCTATTTTCAGTACTAGTGAAATTCATCATATTATGACAGGAAAGCTAAATTGTTTCATAAGATCTTCTAACAGCATAAAGCTAACCCCATGGTTTCTGAGACAGAAATTCTGCCAGCTATAAACTTACAAAGAATCAGCAGAGAAAAATAAGTTTCTCAGATGGAACTGTTAGCCATGATATGAAGAATGTGTGTCCCCTACAGATGTTATAGCTATTTATATGATACATCCCGATCATCACTATAGGAATTTTACAGCCTTCTTTTAACTTAATGCTTAAGTTCAAATTAATCTTCTTTTGACAATGTTTGCCTAATATTTCAGTGTTGAACAACATTTCCAGGGTTACATTTACAGTGAGCGTACTGGGCACTTTTAAAGCTGTATTCCAGACTTTGTACTTGCTTCAGAAAGAATTCTTTTAATTCTTCAATGCTTCACAAATATTTCTAGGAAAGACAGGTACAATAAGCATTGATAAATGCCTGACACGGGCACATCTAGACTTCCAAGTTAACTGGAATTAACATTAGGGTTAATTTAGAGCACGCGACAGGTTGTAGAACAGCTCCCTGGAAGAAAATATTAATTCTATTATAAAATTACCTCGTTTTCACATTCAACACTTGAACTGTTTTGAGTAATGTGAGATAAACGAGAAGAAAGCATGTTTGTTCCACTCTGCAGGACCATTGGTTTACGCAGGAATCATAGTCTGGGGAATTCAACACGAATGAGGGATATGAAAATACCTTAAGATGTCTCCAAGGAACTCCAGGTCACATAAATACAGACTCACTGGTTTCAAATGGCAGCAGCCCTTTCAGAAACAACGCTACATTTCACATTTCAAAGGCCCGCGTTAAGCAGAACATGGTGCTACAGAGGGCCCGGCACCCTCTCACACCACAGAAGTATTCGTTGATGAGGATGCCTCTCTGCCATCACCAACACACCCTTCCACCCTCCTGTTCACTCAGAGGCAGCAGGAGGTCTGGGCTTATTGTCTGGTTTTGGATGGCAATCTGTTTGGTGGAGCGATGTTCTATATTTGGCTGATTCATGTTGACTTGATCTCAGGATCTCCACTTCTCTGCTCTCACTTATTGGGAACAAAAGATAAACTCTAAGTGCTTTCACTGTCTGACTATCAAGAAGAGCTGGGCAGAAGAACGGAGCACCATCCTTGTAAAAGGAAGGCTGCTGTACGTTACACAAAGATTTTTTTCAACATTGGTGTTTCTGGCTGTGAAAGGCACTTTGAGGTTATGGACTTTCTGTGACTCCTTTTGTCTTAAAATGCCATTTTTTCTATGTGCTTAATCTGGTTTTTTTCTACTATCATTTAACATCCATCTTTGGATGAGAGACTGAAAGACGCCGCACTGATAAGACTGGGGCATTAAACCCCAGTAATTCTCAGTTCCACATACAACATTTGGGGCAAAGTATAAAATGAGCCCAGGAACCCAGCTTTTCCTGGCCAGCCACACACACTGGTCTTCCACAATGGATCACTAGGTGAGGAGCCCTCAACACTTTTGGAGCAGGACCAGGGTCCCATAACAGGAAAGCCTGAAACTATTCCAACCAAAGAATTCCCCAGGGATTTACGGGAATGAGATCACAAGCAGATGATGCAAGAGAAACTGCAGAAAACGGAGGAATAAATCTAAGAAATTCCTTAGTCCTACACCTTCCCATACTGTATCCCTGATGGTGCACAAAGCACTTAGAAGTGGGAGGCAACACAGCACCAAGGCTAAAAATTCCTATTGACATTCACGGTACCTGCTGATGTTGACACTCAGCAAAATAAAGTTAATCACCTGCTGCAGAGAATTCTGGTGTGCCTCCACAGAATATTTAGGTGTAGCAAAAAAAAAAAAAAAGTGGAGGCAGAGAAGATCTTGTGTCTTTTACTTCCCATTTACATTTATGTATTTTTTGTGGGGTCTCCTATAAATGCTCTTCCAAACCTTTTACAGCCTCTGCATGCTCTGGGCTTTTGGGAGACAAAACTGCATCAGGTGTTCACAAGGCCAGAGCTCTGAAGAGTAACACCTAAGAAGTGCCTTCAAAAGAGCAGAGACAGGACAGGAACTCTCATCCTCCATTTTTTGGGCAACTGGGGTTTCCAACACCTCTGTGTGAGAAATAAGAGACAACCTGTGCCCTGAGCACAGACCCAAGCTGGAGGAAAGCAAGCCTATGAAGCCCACACAGATGAGGAGGAGACATTCCAGAGCTCATGCTCAACCTGAGGAGTCCAGTCGCTGAGGCCTGGTGAGTCTACTGAGCAGGCAGCTGCCATTGCTGTGATGGTGCCAAATTTTTTATCAATACTCTGTCCTCGCTATGAAAGACCATACCCTGGCTTCACTGCAAGGAGACTGGCATAGAATAGCGCACGTAACAGGTGAGCTGCTTCAAAACAAAGTAAAAAAACTGTAGCTTGCCCCATTGAGCAAATCAAATTTGTGCAGAGAGCATTTTCCTCTCAACAGAAAAGTGAGACATTTCATGTTCTGCTCCACACCATAGTTTCAATGACTTTATTAAAAGAAAGGGGCTGATGGCAGACAATGTGCGAAGCTATCCCCCCACGTAAAACTGTTTTGTCAAGATCCAAGAAGCAATATTAGCACAGAGTTCATTCAAGCAATATTTAAAGCAAGTAACCTCAAACTCACAGACTAAAATCATAATAGAAGCAAGATGACTCAAGTACACAAGATGTAGGAATTGGCTATATAAATGCTTCCTGCTGTAATTTCACTCCTATATGGTTCCAAAGATAAAATCTAATGTGGAAAGAAAAAGCAACATAATACCTCACATTTCAAACCGAAATCATGCTGTAACTGGGATAAAAGGAATCATGCTATTTCATAAATACTCTGATTAATATATATTGTAAAAGTGCTATCATTGTAAGCAATTACAATGACTGCATTAAGCAAACCATATAGAAGCTAAGATTGGCCTGAATACAAAATTGCCATAATATTAGGTTTTCTCTTCAAAGTAGCTGTTTTCATGTCAACAAGAAAATGTATTTTGAATTACAAAAATGTATTTTGAATGACCTTTTCAGGTAATAGACATTTCGGCTAGTTCCAGGGCAACAGCCCATTCTTAATTTACTATTGTTTAACTTTAAGGAACACCCAGGAGTAGTTAACTGAATAAATAACAGTCTGGTGTTAGGATCTTTGCTTTTTCCCCAACTGTTCCCGTTTGCTGTCCTGTGTTTTTTGTCTTGTTAGATACACATTAACCTGTTAGACTGACCTTCCCTTCCCTCCCAATCCCTACAACACATTAAAATTCTTTTAAAAGACAGCTTGAGAGAGACTGCCTTTTGGTAAAACTCCTAAAGCAACCTCTACAGACTGGTCTGGCATGCATTGTGTACATGCATCTGTCATGAAAATTTGATGACAAATCATCTGTTTCCTGACAGATAGGCTGCACTGACTTCAAATTCCCATGAAATGTCTTCGTCCACCAGGAAGAAAAACATTCTCCTTTAAAGCAGCGATCATTCTCAAACTTCATTTCAGTCCTCCATCTGCTTTAGTCTGTATTATCAAGTATTTGTACTACAATTTTTCTGGATCAATTAAAGCCTGTCGCAAGATACATCTTCCTGATCATCTTTTGGGAAAATGTAAAGAGAGAGGAACTAATGAAAGGAGTGAAAGCAAATGTTTCACAGTAATAATGCTGTTTTCAGAGGGTGAGAAATGAAGATCCTTTTTAAGACTGACCTACCCCAGTTTGTTTAAAACTAAACTGAACTTGAACTGATAAACTACTCTTTTGAGATTAACCTGAATAGTGTACATTCAGCAAAACACTGTCAATCTAAACATACCTGAATTGGAGTCAAACTTGGTTTCTGACCTGCAAAAGAAAATAAAAAGATCGTATGTTACAAGAACTGCTTTATGCCACAAAAGCCATTTGTCAAACTGATCTCCCAGCAAATACTGTCTTTAATAAGTCTATCTCTGTATGTTAATACTTAACGCATTCAAGGGCATTTGAACCCAAATGATAACTGTTACCTTTAACATTTTGGGGTTTTTACAGTGTAGAGTTACAAAGCCGAAATTTTAAAAGACAAATCACAAAATGAATGCAGAAAATAGAATATAAATTTAAACCAGGATTAAATTATATGCTGTGAATCCTGGAACAGAGTTGTTCCTACGAAATAAATATTGTTTTAATTCATTTTAATTTTTGAAAAGTCATTACGAGGATTTAATTTATTCATGAATGTTTCCAATCTATTTTTGAAGCAGATACCGTTTCATTAATGTCATATGTATTGTATCCAATGATCTGCACTTAATTGTACAACATCCTAGGAGGGTTTTGTTTGTGTGTGTCTTCAATTTACTCACTCTGCGCATAGGAATAAGTGGTTTGATTTTCTTAAAAGTGGAAAGCAGGGGGTGGGAGAGAGGGAGAGAGGAAGGGAGCCAGACCTAAATTTTAACTTGTTTTAAAGTCTTTGCAAAAAGACAATGATGTGTGCATTATGCACCATTAGCTTTGGTTGAGCACTGCAGATTTTTCTCTCTCTAACAAGTAGTGTTTTCTTCTAAGGGCTTAGCGCTTAGCAAATGAACCCTATAACCTGTATATTTAATAAAAGGAAGAAAAAATTAGCCCTTGTGGGAACATCATGTTTCAGATATAGGTTAATAATACTTGTAAATGTAGAAGCCTTTGAAGATCTCAATTCAACTGTGGGAAAACTTAAGTTGGGTAATTACTCTCAAGATGCTGCTGATGTGCTGTCAAGCAGAATTAACCCTATGACTAGGCCTATCTACACAATCTGCTATAAGACAGCATTGTCTATATCGAGCTCTCAAACCAATTAACGGGCATGTTCCAATCAGATTTATATTGCCCACTAACAATCAGTTCTACACATGGTCATGCCTGTCACAGCAGGACACGAGGTCTGACCAGCAGGAGACCTGTTAAAGGATGTTATGTTGGCAGCAAAACGCATTTCCCCAGAAATTCTAAGGAGGAAGTACAATGTTGGATCCTTTTACATTGCATCAGGGAGGGGATGTATCTGGGGAAGTTACAGTCCTTCTTCTTTCAAAAATAAATGACCAAAGCTCAAGAATTAATGGCAGATTTATTTTCTTATTTTCTAAGCTTGTACAGGCAGGTATGTGTAGATGTATTTTACACATACTCCAAATATTTTATATAATTGGCATTGTAATCCTGTACCACAGATCTATGCTACAGCAAACAAGTATCACATCAATCACT
Source organism: Eurypyga helias (assembly GCF_000690775.1). NCBI lineage: Eukaryota > Metazoa > Chordata > Aves > Eurypygiformes > Eurypygidae > Eurypyga > Eurypyga helias. The sequence goes on from NW_010261151.1 coordinate 23,147, forward strand.
ATGAAAAATGAACACGTTCACAGTATTAGTTACAGTTAAAGCCATCAGAAAGGAAACAACTCCCTTCTCCCTTCCTGCTCATTCTCAACCTTTCCCCAGTGCTCACTACCTTTTAATGTCTGAAATGTAACTCTCAGGTGGTGAAAAGATGGAAGGGAAAAAAAACCCTTTAACTTATCTTCCTAACTGGTACTTATAAAGTGCCACCAAAAGGACGGAACAAAGAAAGCATGTTGCTGGCATGCCTTCACAAATGCCACCACCAGTAACGGCCCAGGGCACCGGCCCACACTCTACTTTGGCAGTGTATTTCAGTTGTTATTTACACCAAGCAGGATAAAGTCCTCACCCTGTGAAAGGTGCATGCTGCTAACAGGGGGATTCCACTGAGTCCCAGGTAAAGCCACTCACTCAGTATTCACAGTATTCTCCTCCAGATGCTCCTACATCTGTCTAGACTGTTCTCTCTTGCTCATCACTGTACCAGCAACAGCTCGCTACCTACACAATCAGAGACAACATATAAATCTTACCCTCAGCATTCGTTTATCTGCACAATCAACCTCTTGCTGCCTAAATTTTAGATACTTGTTAGTAGTTGGTCAAAGACCCTGGTTCTCAGCCTGCACAGCTTGGCATGGACATATGTGCTGCAACTTGTGGCATCAACAAACTGGCCAGGGGCCAAGATGGCAGAGAGTACATGGGGAGGGGGTCACAAGGGTCACTGGGCACTGTAATGAGTACCAAAGCTCCAAAGAGTCATAAATTACTGGACAACAAATCAGGAAACTGATACAGGGTGATAGATGAATAGAACTTTGTCTGGCAACAGCAGAATAGCTATGAAAGAAAACACAACATGGGAGGTAGCACTAGGAGCCATCAAGAGGAGAAGGGTCACCTACGTTATGGTCACCATGTCACCTTGAAAAAACAATGCAAAATTTAGGACACAGTATTACAGAAATTGTTAGAGATCTTAGAAAGGCACAGAAAAAAAGGAGGAAAACAATGAAGTGTCTGCTATTGCAAAGAAACAACAACTAGCAGATGTGAGAGAAGCACTCTGCAAGAACACAAAGTCATCTTGACTATGTACAGGAGTGACAAAGCTTACAGCAATTTCTATGGAGCACGCAATTTCCCCCTAGACCTTCCAGTATTTACATCTTTTTCTTGACAGCACACTAGACAAAGGTTATCAGAAACTAGTTGCACATAGGTGTTAAAAATATGCAACTAAAAAATGGCCAATAAATTTGAATAAAATTAAATGCTGAAAGCACGTTGCATTCTTGTGTCTGCTACACACAAGAATATTCACTCTGACTTCTTTATACTATTAAAACTGTGTGAACTAGAAGGAAAAACTCCTCTGTATGTTGTTTGTTATCACTGTACATTGATATCCAACCAAAGCATCCTACAAACAAGAAGCACCTTACAGAGCCAGGCATAGACTTTACAAACTGCCTTTTATCATTTATCACACCAAGGGGTGAAAAAACTCCAACAGACAGAGAATAGCTTTGTGCATATTTTTTCTACTCTTGCCCCATAGGAGTACTCTGAAAGTCAGGGAATCATTCATAAATATCTTTGGAAAGGAGTCTGTATCCATAAAGAGAGCAAGAGGATATTTATAAAAGTGCTTTCCATTTTGACTGGGATATGACTCAAATACACACAACACATGGCAATACAAATGCCAAGTAGCTCATCTACCAACATAAAATATGCAAGGAAATAGTGAGCTACTGGAGAGGTTTAGCTAAGGACAAGGTGCCACAATACTTTTAAAGATCCCAGAAATACTTAAACACAAACAATACAATATATGATGGTCATTTTATCTGTACTGCAAGGAGGTGCAGGATTTCGACCTGTTCCTTTCAAAAGGCACCTTAAAACATTCAGACTGCCAACTACTGAGAGAGAAACAGAGTAATGATAACCACCACATGTTCCTATAGCATGAATTTTCATGTACTGCCTTCCAAATAGGACCGAAGTGCAACTGTTCAGTGCCTCATGCTACATACAGCATGACCAGACACAGATCTGAAGCTAGCATAGATCTGCCAGTGAAGTGGGCTTTTGGCAAGGAGAGGGGAAAGAGGACATATTGCAGAACCTCTGCTGTTGCATTACAACTGCCGCCTTCTTTCACCCTTCTTGACGAAGTCTCTATCATGTTTATTCAGGTTTTCTTGAAGCCCAACATAGGGAACAGCCTTCAAAAGCCCCACAGCTCTCTCAGAAAGCAACTGATGAAACCTCTGCAGACCTGATCCTTTCAATTTAACACTGAAGGAGTCACTGACTCCTCTTGGCTTTCGTACACCTTTGCATTAGCAGTTTATACTAGGTTGTTCCTTTGCAAGGTTTTGCTTCAAGGATCCTAAGGAAAGCATTGGTAGGGGCAGGCATGCAAAATCCTACACCCCTCTGAAAAGGACTTGATTGAATAAAGATCTGGTGCAGCTGTAAAAGGTGCAGCTTTGGTACATCTTCATTTACAAAGACATTTATTCCACACTGGCATGAGCCGTTTGCTGAAGAGACAAGGATCTAGCAGGCTCCTGATGCAGTCCAAACCAACTGTTGCCCTGGCCCAGGTGACTGAGCAGAATAAAATCATTCCTCTCTTTTTCCCATTTGCCCCAACAGTACAGAAAAAACAAGCTGGATTATCATTATTCTTGGCTACAGCACTGCTTGCAAGCTAAAGTAGGCCAGGACAGAAATGCTCCGTTGTGAACATGTTCTTGGACACTTTGTTGACCCATATCATGTTCAGGTGAACTAGCAGTCTCCTAGACAGGACCAAGGCAAGCTGCAGGGGAGGCTCAGGCCAGGGGCCGTTCCCCACAGGCAGGATGAATCAGGCCACTCTTTTTCAGAGGAGAGGAATTTAGGCTAACAAACACAAGCCATGTCTTGTCACTTGCCTTTAGGGCCAGAGAAGAGGCTTTTGTCTGTTTTATTTACAAGTATGGGCACAGCCCTTCTGCAAAGGCAAATCATTACTTGGAAGCCGTCACTGATCTTACTCATGAGCCCAAGCTCCAAATAACAAGGCAAGCTTCCAGAAACAAAAAAGCAGCAGTATTCCAATGTAAAAATTAATACCTGATGTAACTATCTAGGAATTTATGAGACCTGCACCATCAGGGAGTTTGAGAAGCCCCTGAGCGTTAAGAACCACATAGTTCCTCGGGCAGAAGGAGCAAAGTTGAACTTGCTGCTGTACTGTGGCCAGGGGACAGATCCTGTGGTGCCTAGGGCAGCAAAACTACTCACAGGTACTTCCCAGAGCTGGACATTCATAACGCCTCTCTCTCTTCCACCCTCATGTGGATTCTCTGTTATAATACAATAATATATATATAATTTACAGTAATATTATCTGGTATAATCTAATAATACAGTTGAACTCTTGTTCAGGTCTCCCCTCAGAGAGGGCTTGAATGTGATCTCTCTCCTGATTTCATGAAAGTTGTAAGAACTTAATAGCTACTCCCCTGCCAAATTTGGCTGAAATTGGCAGGCAGATTACATGATAATTTTATTATTAGGAAAAGACTGACGCACAGACAGCATGATGCTGTAAGCCTTGTTAGAGATATATTTTTAATCTTGCTTTCCTAGACTACAAAGATTGATTCATGGTTGACGGATGCTGTGACAATTTCTGTTCTGCATACTGATGAAAAGCCAAATTCAAAAGGAGCATTTTAACATGATGTGAGTCAATGAGGAGTCTCTGGGTGACTTCTGTCCAAAGTCCATTTAAATGTGAGAGTTATAAACAGATAAATATAGAAATCTACAGCTTTTGCAGTCACAATCCACAACAATCCTCCCCACCTGATTTTTACTTCAGGTACACACATACACACAGTAAAACAGGTTAAAAGTGGAAGTTATCTATACATATCTCTAGGATTATGAAAACCTTTGCATTTGGTTCTAAGTACCTTCAACAGGATTTGCAATTCAGCCGCGCTCAGCAATAAGTAAATCAAAACAATTTCACAGGCTTGTCTCAATGAGACCTTGCAGTATTTAAAATCTTACATTTCAAGTCCCCTTTTCCTTCCTTTTTGAATCCTAACACGTTTCTCCAGGGAAATCTGTATCAATATTTGCCTTTTGGAAAGGATACTTGTTGATATGCTCTCTGCATAGCCTAGTGTGAGATCCCCCATATTCCTGTACTTGTTTTCACTGCCGGAGATGGTGTTACCTAGAGAACACGAGCAAAAGGAAATCGCAGGTTTGCTGCTGGATTGTAGCTGGCAGTCTCATCAGAGTTGCTCCTTGCACGGCCAGTGACCTTGGCCTGCAGTAATGCAGACAGTGCCTTACTACACTTGTGGGCACCAACCAGCTCAGTACAACAGAGCTGATCTGCTGAAAATACCAAGACCAGGTGGCTTGTAGGTCAAGGAAAAAAAAAAAGAGATAGTGTTTTTTGTTTTCCAACCTTGTTCTTGCTCTCCTAATCCTTAACATAAAAATCCTTCCAGACTTCTTTGCTTATATGAGGGTAGTGAAATGAACATTCAGCATCAGCCAAGAAGCTGCCAGTTAGAGGATATTAAAAACTATCCATGAGCTAATTAGGAGTGCAGAATCATTTGCTATAATGACTGCAGCTCCTCTACGCCACACGTGCCAAGCATCCAGTGACAGAAGCCTTTCCCCGAGAGCCGTCCCCGAGAGCCATCCATTCGTATCATTCTTGTTCCAAGGGGCTCTTCAGGAAGACAAAATCCAGTTCCAAACCACCACAGAAATTACTAATCGCCAGGTCAAGCTCCAGCGATGGCCCCATGCTACAGCTGCGATAAACTGTACACAGCTTAGCACGTTTTCAACACTCAGGTGGGATTAGATGTGGATCCAGCATGTGGGTACATTCAGATGTGGAAGATGCCATGGGCTGTATTCACAAAGGAACTTTACTGCAGGGATGGCAACAAATACAGCATTCATATTGATGGTCATCCTCAGAGATGGATTAAACCTGCAGATTTTGGATGGCTCTCAGGAAGACAAGCACTCTCCTGTCTCAATTCTGGTGAGGTGATTAGGAGTGCATAACAATTTGTCACCCAGCAGTGACGCAGCAGACTCGAACAGAGGCTGGTTTCTACCAAAAACTGATTAAGCAAAGGCAATCCATGTTCAATGATAACAACTTTACTGATTTTTAACTCCACCAGCCTTCTCAGGGGGACAAAAAACTGCAGTTGTTGTTGCAAGTTTTAAGAACCCCAAGCTTCTTGGAGCTACATAAGACTGAGTTGGAAAGAGAACTGTTTGGTAATACTGCCTGCTGACTGATGCCTACACTGGCAAGAGCTAACCTACTCGAAATTAATTTTACTGAGCAGAAGCTGTTGGTTTTGATACACAAAACTACAAGTTTTGTGAGAAAACTAAGAGTCAGTCAGGGCGGATGAATTTGCTCAAGTAGTTCCATTAGATCTCATTAAAGACGCCACAGCAGTTACTTCATTTGGGCTTTCCTGGCCAGAGAGCCAGTGCTGAATTGTCATGTGGTCTGCTCAAAGGCTATAGACTATTAAGAAAGCTTAAAGACCATTAATTAAGCACTCATCACTGGGACAAGGAAATCCCTTGTATAGATCTAGCCTGGTGACTGAAATCTTCGTGTTGTGAAGACAAGAGCAATACCATGCTAATGGCACAGGAATATGGCCCAGCCACGCTTTGCTTTTCTCATGATTTGCTTTTGGATGTCTGAGAGATGTTGAGAAGACTTGACACAGTTCAGGGAAAATCAAATGAAAACATGACATGAATAAGGGTGTTGCTGTTTCTCCTAGCGCATGGTCAGAAGAGCCAACACCATTACCAAGAATTCCTTCCAGGAAGCAATAAAGGCAGCAGCAGATGATTTATGAAGCCTTGGCAATTCATTCCTTGGCCCTAAAAATTGGAAACTGACACAACAATAATATTTCTTTTTTTTAAAAGGAAATCGTTCTCCCAGGCTTCCCAGTTCCCATCGATACCACACCTTCCTCAAACAGTCCTGCATATGGTAAAGGACATGACCGTGGTTTATTAAATATGGAATAGCTCCTCTCCTATAGCAACAGTGTGAGTCGTGGATTTCACTCGGGTTTGCTCTAACCTCCTCTCGCCATGGTTGTGGACAGAATGCTATTTTTGCACAGTGTACAAGAAAATGTCTTGAAGAATTACAGTAGGTGCAATCTTGCAAATACACTTGGCCCGTAGAAAACACCGAGGATTCGGGTGGCACTACGCGAACTGACACAGAAACACACAACCTTACCACAGAGGCTCTCCAGCCATGACAGATGTGGCTCACCAAAAATGAACATGAGCAGGTATCGCTGATAAGCACAAGGGTTTTTTCTTTGGCTGATAAGTTTTCTACCATCAGATCAACGTGCTGCGTCAAGACATGCTCCAGCCACAACAGGCATGGTCCAGTGAAGGGGAAGCTATGAAGAAATAACCCAGCGAAAGGTGGGGGGAGCAGGACTGCTTCATTTGGCATAAGCCTGCAGCTAGATTGGAGTAAGTGTAACACAAAACCACGTAAGTGCTGGCTTACAGAAAAAGGAGATTCTTGAGATTAGTTTATTGTCTCTCTCATTTATTGCTTTCTCTAGGCAGTACTGGGATGTAGGAGACTGTCTAATGTGAAAGTTCAGAGATGGAATAATTAGATTCAATGGCATGACTATGGATTTTATGCGTGAGGCCCCTTTGATTGTGGAAGAAGTTCTCCATAAAAGCATGTTCTCCATAAAGCTTGGGAGGTTTCTCATAACACTAGTACAAGTAGGTAGATGAAGAGATGTTAAATTCCTAATTGTTTCTTTTATCTTTCCTGTGATAGAGACAGAGTTCTGTTTTAAAGACGTACCAAAACCCAGGTCTTTCATCTGGAGTGTAAAATTCATGTGTTCCCTGACCTCATGTGTCACATGGTAATGAAACAACGTAAATCAGAAATGTTAAAAGTTGAAGTTTGTTAATATTACTGCTGAAGCTCCAGTCTCTTTCCCGGTTAAACTGACAGGTCCATAGTCCAAATATATATATTTACAGATTACAAGGACATAAAAAAAAAAAAAAAAAAAAAGGAAAAAAAAAAAAAGGACACCCAACAAGAAACAAATGGAAATGGAAGTTTCAGATGACTATCTGGAAATTAACAAAAAAACCCCCTGAAAACACCAAAAAAAACCCCAAAAACCCCCACAACAACAAAAAAACCCCACCAACTTGCATTTTAAATGAGGCAATGGACTTTTTTTGTATTGTACTACCACCTTACTCCTAAGAAAATGCTTTGGTGATTTACACTCTGGGGGAGGAAATTTAGTAAATAGCATACATTTTGCATTCTCTTATTTATAATTCCTTTTCCCTTTTTTAGCTGTCTGGGCTGAAACAGTCACCAAAATACAGGAATGTTGAAGAAGACATTAGGTACTGATACTTTGGCGTCAGTAAGCAAAAGAAGATGGGCCCCTACTGACCTCTCCATTTGTTCCCACCCTTGCCAGCCATCGATGCAGACCAGAGGTGGCAAGAGCTCACAAAGCAACACAAAGGCTCTGGGGAGATTGGGCTAAGGCCAGTCCAGTGTTGGGACAGAATCAGCAAGGTGTTTTTTTCAGGTGCCCACTGGCCTGGGATTTACTAAAAACAAAAAACCAACTTCCCTCTTTCTACTGACCTCTCCATTTGTTCCCACCCTTGCCAGCCATCGATGCAGACCAGAGGTGGCAAGAGCTCACAAAGCAACACAAAGGCTCTGGGGAGATTGGGCTAAGGCCAGTCCAGTGTTGGGACAGAATCAGCAAGGTGTTTTTTTCAGGTGCCCACTGGCCTGGGATTTACTAAAAACAAAAAACCAACTTCCCTCTTTCCATCTCTTCCACAGCGAGTCTCAAAGAGTATCTAAAACCAAGGACATTTCCATATAGCTCATTTCACATAGAGAAATCCAACTCATTAACTCAAAAAAAAGTCAAGACTATGCCAAAGCATACTGCACACTTGAGATAATCACAGGTAAGTCTCATATTGCATTTTTTTCCCATATTAAATGAATTGTGAAAGCAACTGGAAACTAGTTCACATTCATTTATGTGAACTACTGCTGTCCAAATCTCACCCCACAAAAAACGCTACTCTTTCTCCAGCAGACGACAGAAAGGAAGCCAGTCTTGAAGGTAGAAGGTGAAATCCTGTCTCCATTGTATTCTTTTGCCTAATCTGAATCGACTTCAACAGAGCCAGGATTTCCCCCCTAAAGATTTAGCTATAGTAAGCAGGGGAATGTCTGAATTGCAGAGTAGAAAACCAGGTTAACAGAGACTTTAGATCCCCACTTTGTACCCCCAAGCCAAGCACCACAGTAACACATGACATGAGAATATTGCCTTGGCTGCGTTCGTTAACAATCAGGTTTCCAACTCAAAAGATTCACGTTATTACTGAACTTTCTACAGGTAATCCTCCTAACACAAGGAAGGAGGAATCAAACATAACAGAGATGAAGTGCTTCTTTCATCTTTACAGACAGTCTCTTGAGAACAACTATCACTGCCACATCTGGTGATTCTGGTGCTATATCAATTTTATTTTCCTTTGTAACCTATTACTGACCCAATTTTCCCTATTACTAGCTCTATCCTGACCATCCTGCATTATGCTGCTGTCACTCTTCAAGTGACAGGGGCTGAGTAACTGCGAACTGAGGGAAAAAGCAAGCAAAAAAAATTGCATTCTTCATCAGCCAGAAATAAGAAAGAACACATAAACAACAACTGAATCCATGCAGAACAATGCAGTTATTGAGAGAATTCAATCACCACTGCTTCCCGCACCAAATTTAGGGCTCTAATTCCCACAGTACTTCTGAGGAGTATTTTTCATGCAAGACACAGAAGTTATTTCTTTCTTAATCCTCGCTTCAGTTCCTAACCCAGCTCTCCATGTGTGCTAACTGGGATGCATGAACATTCAGTAGTAACGCAATTTTCCTGGGTTTTGTTTTCTTAACTGCTTGAAATCTAAAAAAGCATCGTTTTTCTCCATTATCAGATACAATGCTGCCATATGGATGCAGCATTGCTGCCCATGATCCACATCTTACAGCTACCTGTGAGTAATGCTAACAGCCATAACTCCTATCTATCGATGCAGTGAAAGACTGTCACAAATACCTGGCATAGCTCTATAAGCAGAAGAGGTGGGGAAAAAAAAAATTACTACTTTTTACAGTCAATTATCTATTTTAACCAGAATGTTATCTTAATATCTTACTTATTTACTAAAATTCTTTATCTTTACTATAAGACTAATTTCACTATAGCATTATTATTTACATTGCTTCTGATGTATCCCTTGTCAATCTGAATGACTTCAATGATCTTACATAGTTACGCAAATACTGGAATACACATAAGATTACACAAAAACACAGCAGAAACTAACAGACAGAAATCTCAAAACTATATTTGGCATACTCACTTGAATAAAGGAGTCCCACAAACAACACATTTGTATATTCCTTGAGCTTTATGATGTGTGTACTCCCCCTCAAAGGCACTGGGAAAACAACAACACTACATTTTAAAAATAAAGACAGGAATTTTTTTTTTTTAAATTATTAAATTAGCTAAGACTTTAGAAAAACATTACAGAAATACCCCACGATTTAAAAGTTGGCAGTTGTTTTTTATTAAAGGGAGCAAATAAAGCAGGCACAGGAAAAGGGGAATGTCCTTATTAGTGTGCCTCATGTGTTACGTATCATGCGAGAGGAAGCAAATTGTCCCACAGTTCAAAGGACAGAACAACAACAAGAAGGGAAAAACTGGAATCTTCCCCTATTTGGCAATTGAAATGTAAGTTTTTATAAATGCAGCTCATTTGACATGTAGCTCAACCTGATGCACTTCTCCAGGTCTGTCGCTAGGAAACGTGTCGACGGTGGGCTCAGCCGCAAAGGCCAAGGTGTGAAGTGCGTGGGTGCCGGCCGCCTGGGAGCCGTGAAGTTGCGGTGCTGGGTCAGGCCACGATGGGCTGCTGGGTTGACAGAGGCATTGTAGCCGAAAATGAAATAATTGGTCCATGATTTCAAGCTGTGTGTGCCTTATATTTTTAGTTGAAAAAGCAATATTACAGCTTTAAGGGAATATTTTTCTAAGTTAACAATCTAAAAGGCTAGGAGGTCATTCATCTAATACGAATCAGCTGCGCTAGCCCAACAAAAAGCCTATGTGCTCGGCAGCTTGTTTTTATTATCCTTTCACCCTTTTTATGAGGTCCAATTTTTTTTTATAAACAGGATTTTTAAGAATGACCTAATCTCCGATTGTTTGTGTGCATTAAATCACGTTGTTGGTCCCGTACACAAGAGTGAGGAGGGCTGGGGCGGGGGAAGGCAGGCCTCCCGGCAGAGGCCAACATCCCCCTGCCCCTCTGGGGCTGTGGGAGGACAAAGAGGGCCGGGGCAGAGAAGGGAATCATTCCCACCAACCCCCTTCAGTAAATTCAGCCACCAGTACGCACTGTCAGGAAGAGTGCTGCCGATTAACCAGGACCCCACGTGCAGTGGAGAGCCCTTTCAGGTCATGAATGAAAACAAGCAGTTACATCATTAGTATGTTTGGAGCAGAGGTAAAGTCAGGGCCTTATGCCAAGCTCAATGGTATAAATTAGACAACAAAAAATGGCTAGGCCTTGGCAAGTTACCTGCATGCTGGAGTCAGCTGAGAGAGAGACTTTATTCAATAAAAACAGTCTTGGAAGCAAGTCCTTTCTTTTTTTTTCCTCCAGGACTCGGGGCTGGCTTCCAGCGACTAAAGCCATGTGAGGGCAGTTATTGAAAATTTTTGACATTCCAACCACAAATGAGCCAATAAATACCTTCTCCACATGTGCTTCAAAAAGAAATTGGAGTGGGGTGGAAAAGAACTAAATTATGCTACCTTCTTTCTGCAGCCAAAACGTCTATACTTACAATGGCCACCTTCAAAACTCCAGCCTCTTGGCACAGGGCCATTTCCCTCGTGGTTCTGCTTACTGCAATGTCTTCCAAAAGAAGTGTACCTAAACCGCTATTACTTCCACACATTTTGTAGTAAACTAAAAACAGACTCTAAACATGAGCCCAGTGACTTTATAAGACGTGCAGTGTTCATTAAAAAAAAAAGTCACACAAGAGCCCTGGCCTCGGCCCCCGTGCTGCAGATGCTTGTCTTTGCAGTGGTGTTAATTTGTAGGGGTTAGTAAACAAGTGCAGAAATCCGGGGGGGTGTGGGGGCAAAAAACCCCAAATACCTTGGTGAGGAAGGTGAGGAAGAACCAGTAAGAGGAAAGGGGAGAAAAGAAAGATGCCTGCATTTCGAGGACTCTATTTTCTTCGTACCGCCTTACCTTTCAGTCCCCTTCTCCTGAGTGACATGGTACTGCAAGGGTGTCAGCCGCTTCCTCAGCTCCTCCTGGGAAAAGACCACCTTACAGTCCTTTTTATCCCTACATGACCCTGCAGAGGGAGAGGATATGGGAGAAGGAGCCTTTTTAGCTTAAATCCTGAATAATTGCTTTGGCAGACGGCCATAGCATAGCTTCTGCATTCGCCTGTCAATGACCAGACTGGTCCCTAATGCACAAAGAATGGCTCAGCTGAACTGCAGCTGATTATTTCTTCAAATCCAAGTTTTTAAAGAAGAGTTTTGCTTGAAAGCCAGGTGATTCCACTGAAGCAGTGACAATGTGCTACAGCCAAAGCCCTTCGGTGTGTTATACACTAAACTGCTGCACACACAATCATTTACAAGAAAGTAATATTTTCCAACCGTGAAAAAATAAAAATCTGCAAAAAAAATCCAACTACAGCTGAAACGTTCTTTACAAGACATCTATATTGGAGACTTACGGTAATGGGCATATGATGTTCAGCCACAACATCCAACAATTTCATTACCCTGTAAAGTAACTGAAAAACAATTCTACATCTTAAGATTTCCAATAAGATTGTTTAAACTTCTAGTGGCATCCTCATCCTTTTACTTCATAACATTAATCACTGTATTTTTTTCACTGTTGAAGCACTAGAATAAGAGCCCTGAGGAGCAAGTCACTTCTTTATGCACAAAGCTGTACAAGATTTAACAATAAACTTGTCATAAAAATTAGGGTTGCTATTGAAATTACCCTCCTTTGAAAATCTTACATTTTGCTTAGTCCACACAGAAAATCCAAGGAGTACCTAAGGATTACTGTAAAAAAACATTTGTATAGTGCAGAAATTCACATCATATCAGGAAAGAAAAAATAACAAGGTTGCTTTTGAGAATGAAAACTCCCAAAGTAGTAATAGAAATTGCCAAATATTCAAATAACTTTGATAATTGCTTGCAAAAATTAGCTGACAAAATATGGCAGGGAAAAAGCACTCTAATTATGACAGTAATTCAAATATGGTACAATTAGAAACAAACAGTCCTGACAAAAACATTTTTTGCTAGTAATGTATATACACTAATAAAAGACCAATTGTGTTCCCAAAGTAGAGGGAACAGAGCTACCCATCTGTATGTCATTTAGTACAGGAGAGGCAATGGCAGGTTTAAATTACATGGTATTGGATTGCAATTTCCTAACATTGGATGCTTTTCTGCTTTTTTACCTTGAGTCATTACTAAGGAGTGTTCATAAAAAGTAGCTTAAAGCACAGATGCTTGCAAATCATTTAAGAAAAGATGTTTCTTTCTTCCTCCCCCTCTTCTTTTCTCATTTTTTTAATGTGTGGGGGTGGGTGAATAGGGGAGAGAGAAAAAGAATAATGCTGTTGGTCACTACTGACTAACCCTAGGAAGTATTTTCAGGAAGAAAAAAAAGTAAAATTGAACACATCTGATTGAAGTAAATAGTGCAAACATAAAAAGCTTTTTACTAGTGAAAGAAAGGTATTGAAAAGCGACTTTATTTCATAGACTAGAAATTACTTTTGATCTAAACATTCTTAAAAACAGATTGTTTTCCACTCTGAGCCATCTCATTAGCTGTGCTGCAGAGCCTTCGTTTTAATGGCAAGCTTTGAAAGAGCGCTGCTGTATGCCTTTGTTAGCTTCAATCTTATTTGGGAGACGGATAAAGATTTCATTCCAGGTCTCTTTGTTTGTCTTTCAAGAACCACTAAAGCAGTATTCACACAAATTTTGCAGGAATGTGCCCTGTGCCATAGCTTACAAATTATTTGGTTTTGGTGCACTTAAAGGTCACCTTCCAAATTAGCAAAATTTTCCTACATCCTGGCTTTTCAACCTTAAATGTAAATATTGTTTCCTAACTGTAAGTGAGGTTTGTTCTTTATAACATTTGGTTGCTTATTTAAAGATGTCAAACTTTGGAGGTTTTTATTCTCCGAATGTGCAGGGCGCTAGGACTAGTAAGTTTTTCCAAGTGTAGCTAACAGGGAAGGGAAGCATATGCATTATATAAATAGCTATTGTTATGTTGCATTATGCAGGTCAGAAATAAACTGTTTGAGAGATGGTCTTTCATCTAAAATTTCAGTATTAAAAAGTAATCTAGTGAGCAGCAATGACTCGTACAAACCAACATCTCTTCACATTTAAAAGTATCTTCCAATTATTTTATTTTAAAATTCCACTTGCTCTTTAGATGTTGCAAAAAAGCAAACTAAGCATAGCTTCACTTTGGAAAAAGTCAGAGAAAATACTATTTTAAAGAATGGTCAGTATTCCCGCTTTACTCTCCTTAAATAATTTTTCATCTATTTTAGAAATTTATTGTTCTTCAATCAATATGCTCACTATAGGCACAAGAAAATTTCTACATGCCACTTGATCCACAACACAGATTGGATGTAGGAAGTGTGTCATAAAATACTACAATTTTTTCCCCATTGTTTTTAATAGTTAACTGCATGTTTTACAATACAGACAAGTATTTACGTCTACAGGGGAACTTTGCCAAACTGCATTGGGGTAAACCCCAACAAAGGACTCTCAAGGTTTGTAATTTAATGGAGCATACATCATCAAAAAGCTATAGTTACATTACAAATCATAAAGCAAATCTCTTGGTCCAGCCCTCAGCATTTAAGAACAGCCCTGTTCAATTAATTCCACTTATTATTTCACTGCTAGCAACAAAAAAATAGCTCTGTAAATTGATTGCACTATTTCCATATGGCCAAAGAGCCAAGGAGGTAAAGCAAGACTCACCCCTGACTGCAGAGGATGTACAGAGACGTTATCTGAAAAAGGACTAGCCTGCAAGCCTCAGCAAAATGCAATGAATCCTAAAAATTACTGGACAAGATTCTAGGAATACAGTCCTTCAGTCAGGAAAAAAATTACATGCAAGAGTGACAAAAGTGCTCAGCTTGCAGCACAAGAGTGTCTGCTTCCATTTTTTCAACTGTTCCTTTATGGCATATATGACATGTCAGCTACATTCAAGCCAACTGTCTGTATCTTGGGAGGGCACAACATAAAGCTACACAAATATATGTCCAATATGAGAGAAACTGCCACTAGTAATGCAACTGTTATCAAACATTATTAAAGCAGAGAATAAAGGTGCAGGCTGATCATATTCCTCAGCCCGGTTCCCAAAAGAAGGGATCGTGTATGGGCTGACGTGAAGGGTTCCCATACAGGCAACAACCTTCTTCAGCAACGCAGGTATAAAGGCAGGCCCACAGATCATTTGCAAATTATACAGCTCAAGGCAGAAGAGAAAAAAGGTCATCAGTTTTACAAACAGCATGACACCAGTGTGATTACATTAAAGATGATGATAACAGAGCCTGGATTCCTTAGATCTGCATTAGGACTCTGGACTGGATCTCACTTGTTCTTTGGAAGTGATGCTCTCAGCAACAACTCTCAGTAGAGCCCAAGACAGCTGTACCAAACTCCAGTTAGATCCTACAGTTAGGAGAGGTGAATGCTAGCCTACAAGGGCAGACATAAGTCCCTTGACAATCCTCTGCAGGATCAGAGGCCAAATTACATCTCTCTAATCAGCGCACCTCTGTGCCTTCGCTGGCTGAAGAGCAGCTGCTCCATGAAGAGGCACCAGCGTTCCCACTTGAAGCCACTCACCTTCAGCCTTTGCCAACAGTTACAGCAGTGCTAAAGGCTGTTAAGATACCAGAGCAGGATGGAAGGCTTTGCAAAGAAAAGGCCAGGCTCACCAATCTTAATGCATAAACGTAAAAAAAAAAAAGCCGAGGAGGGTGAAAAAAACACCAGCAGAAACCCTTTTGGAGCCTTCTCAGCATTCCTGTCCTTAGGAATGGCTTTTTCTGAAAAGCAATGCAATGCACACTGCTGTTCAGTATCCACCTGCAGACCAGGGGCATTTCAGAGTTCAGCTCTGGAGTCCTCCTCTGTACAAATGAAGTGAACAGAAAAGTTATTTTCTGGGTGTTGACCTGATAATGAAGACATTAAGCATCTCACCTCACATATAAAGTCCAATTTCAATTGACCTTTTCAAACCTGTGGTTCACGGCGCAGGCGTGTGCTATTTCCTTCCCTATAAGCCCATCAGAAGGAAAACTAGCAACGAGATACGTCCAGACAGATGGACATGAGTTAGCAGACCATTACTCCTCACCACTCAGCCCTTCACCTGCTGCAGCATGCCAGAGGGTGGCAATTAGTGTCTGACATGCCCTTGAAATACGGTGGCATTTTGCCTGATGGCTTTCCTTCTTCAAACAGTCTTTTGAACCGTTCGAAGGATTTTCTCTTATGTTTTGTTGCTTCCTATCACTGAAATTAACTCAACATTTCAACTGTGTGGAAGACACGGCATACATTTTCCCCCTTCTACATATGCTTATGTTCCACTAGCATTAATGGACATTACAGTCGTGCACTGAGCCCATACCATTAAGACTTCCTAAATTAAATACAGCAAGATCAAATGTTCAAGCAGAGTACAGCCATATAATAAAACGGGCTTCTAGTTCTCAGTACTACTTCTTTTAATATACCTATGCCATTTTTTAGGGGCCTTCCAGCAGATTTTATTATTCATATACCACCCCAGCCCCAATCCTGCAATGTGACCTGTGTGGGTAGACCCTTGGGAATATGCATAGCTCCAACAACTACATAAGGGTCTATGAATGTACATCAGATTACAGGATCTGGCTCTAAGCATACAGCTCTCTGCTTCCCAAAGCCTGCCCGCTCGTGAGTGGGTCATACCTTAGTCATCGATTACCTCAAACTGACGTTAAGAGGAATCCTGTAAGGTTAAAAAATATTTGCATACGTTCCTTTAAATAACTATCCTTACATATAGTACCACTAACAGTATAAGGAAAAGTGGAATCGGTCTTTTTTATTATTTCAAATTTCATTTACACAGTTTATGCCTCTTGTTTACAGTTTTGCCTCTCTCTCTGCTTCTTAGGAAAAGGCAAACGCACAACTTTCTCACTTCCACTTATCCTGTTCTCTGCAGGCTCTGGTCCGCAGCCTTGGGAGAGTGCTGCAGTGTTCTCTCACTGCAAACAAGGAACTGCTCATCTAATCTAAAAAAGAACAACTCTTGAAAATGCAAATCGATGCAAAAAATTCCATTGACTTGTAAACTGGAAAACACTGTTTTACAAAACCTGTATTTGACATGACAGATCTTTTTACAATCCCATCACAAGCCCTTTTAAATTACCTAAGCATGCTTCAGACCAGGATAGATACTGCAAAAGAACTCTGAAATGCTGGGAGGTCAAGTTTAAGTAAAACCCAAACTTCACCATTAAAAAAAACCCTGTTAATTTTTTACACACTGAAAAACAGATCCGTGTTTCTTTGCTGAGGGATGGCTCCTTTTCTTTCTTGCTGTAGATAGCTAACTCCCACCCGCGGTTGGAATACCATTTGCAGTTTCATGCAAGCATTAGCAGTAATGGGGCGAAGACCATTTCCACTATATTGTGCGTTGAAAATCCAAAAGCTGGGTATCAGAACAACAGTTACAATTTTGGGACAAATGCCAGGTTCTGTCTTAAAAGAACACCACCCCAAAATTAACTGCCTTTAAAAAAAATTATTTACTTAACACCCAGGAGGGTCACATGGCCACAAGGGCAGGGCAAGCCCCTTCTTTGCAAATTTGCAAGCTTCCCATGCAACCCAGTAACAGAGCTGTCACATTTATTTTTTCCACCTGGTCATCAGCAAGGCTCATGTTTTATCTGACTGTATATATTTGAGTCACCACCAGAGATCTCCCATGTAAGACAGCAGATTTCTCAAGCACTAAAAAATAAAATCCCCCCGACTCCTAACTAATGCATCTCCTCCGTGCACTCATTTTCTTTCTGGAGAAGGTGGTATGGAACCCCAGGAGTCCCAGTACAGACACCATCTACGGGAACAGAAGCTGCCTTGTTTTTTCCACAGGTCTGCAAGCACCTTTGTGGCAGGGTGCGAAGCCAACGAGACATTCCCTGAAAAAGAAATCTGAAGCTGCTGCCCCTCTCCATGGATGTAAAAAATATTTAACAAAAGATTGAAATGTTTTGCATAGTGGGGAAGGGGGAAAGAAAAGCAGCTGTTTGTCCTCTCCAGGGATGTCTACTTAACTTCCTTATCTCACATTAATGAAATTAACGTCACTACCAGCCACAATCTCACAACCTTTCCAAATTCTGACCACTGAGGGCTCCACCACCACCCTGCGCTGGCCAGTGGAGATGAGGGCAGCTTCCCCGGGACTTTCTGAGCTGTCAGCTTCACCCGTACTATAGTGATGGCAGCATGTGGCTGCTCCGCAGAAGTTGGTGATTAAAAGCACCTTCAGTTAAGTGGAGCAAAAGCTCATTATGTTATAAACTGCCACTTTTGTGACCATTTCTGCTGAGATGCCCAAAGACAGAGTGCACGGGGCAGCTGACCTATTTGCCTTACGTTTGGATGCAAACCAGGCAAGACAAGATCAAGATCTATTGGCACAGTGGTGGAGGAGGGAACATTTATAATGATGGATTTCTCTTCCTCTCTCCCCTAACAGATAAAGAGACTTTTGTTTTGCAGATATGATCCTAGCACCTTTCACAGGCACTACATTTGTTTAAAACACAAGAAAGGCAGAGACACTGAGCACTCCGTATCTGGTCAGTAGATTTCTGCCAGAATCAATGAAAGGGTGCACAACATATGGAAAGGCACTTTATTAACAACAGAATTAAGCTGAATTTAATAAGAATACTTTATGCTACCTTTTGCATTTAAAATATTTCAGTAAGCCATGAAAATAAGTTTATTCACACAGCTTTAATAAACATTTAACCCTGCAGCGGAAACAATTAAAAAGTCAGCATTTGCCAGCAGTTACCGCAGTGGTGTGTAGCTTATTGTGGCATTCAGGCTGTTGCTAAATCCTCCTGCTGCTTCCTCCACAATAGTGATGTGTGGCCTGTGAAATGAGCACCGCGTTTCAAGAATCAAGGTGCCGCAATCTATCCTCGGGATGGGGGTGGGGGAAAGGAGCGGGGTGGGGGGAGGTCTTTCTTCTTCTCCAATTCCCCTCAACAGACCAAATCTCACCCGCTGTGAACTCGGCCTGTCCCCAGCTGTGCAGGAACCCTTTTCGCAAAGATGTGAGCAGGCACAGCCTGCTCTGTGCCCTTTCACCTCGCATCTCCAAGCACTGAGGAACATACCCAGCATGAGGACAGGTTCCTCTGCTGCAGCCACCACAGAAAACACCACAGACCCCTTCCCCTCTCAACCTGTTTCAGGACAAAAGGTGGAGAAACAGCCAACAAGGTTAGTAACTTCCCACTCCTTTCCCCAGTGGGCCTCCTGGGCTTCTGTTTCTGTAAAATTCAGCCATGCTTTATGGGTCAGGAAGAGGGGTTGAGCCCTATAAAAGGGCTTTAAGAGTAATCATTTGAGCCCTTCTCCTGCTCTGCTCTCCTTGGGACTCCTTGACCTGGGCCAGAACATTGAGCAGGGAGCTCTTACCTGCGGCGTACAAAGCTTCTGGCGCTGGACCTGGGCTGCCAGCAGCGAGCATCCCATAAGATCCTCTCCTCCATCTGGAGTAGGGGGCCCGTACCCAGCCACTCACCCCTTCCCAACACAGCTTCTTTTGAAGGAAATCACGAGATGAGATACATGTTTAGCTTGTAACTAAGAACATTTTATGATTCTTGGCCACCTCTGGGACACAATTCCTCTCTATTTGTTTCCCCCCAAGTCATGATCTGTGCTGTAGCCACCTGTGGTTAACCTACCAGCTAAGTTATGGTAACGTCCGTGTCTCTGGTGCCACACTCCCAGCCCACACTCTATACCCATCCAGTGTACCATCAGGTTCTAAGCTCACACACCCCCTAAGTGACTGCCTGGACCACCTCCTCCATCACCTCGAAACACATGCCCTTGATGACTTCAGGGTTCACGTGTAAATCTCCCTAACTTGCACTTTCCTTGCTTGCCTTCTCTTAGCTTAGCAGTATACCAAATCTCCTTCCTTTTTGTGAGCTGTCATCTCTCTTTTACATCACATTCTTCTCTGCAACCTTCATCACGTACTCCTCAGAAAAAGGACAAAGCCTGAGGCTGCTTTTAATTGAAGGCAAAAAAAGTGAGAGCAGTCCTTAAAGGACTTCTCAGATCTCCTGTTATAAAGAGACAGTCCAGTAACTTAAAAAGTAGCTTTTCGTGGGAGACTTTAAAACACAGAAAATACCCAACCAAGAAAACACAGTAAGCCTGAGCTGCACAGGGCACAGGAAATTTATGAGCTCCCAGAATTAAAACATTCCTGCAAGAAAGGTAGAAATGGCTTGTGGTGGGTCCTTTATGGGAGCACGAAGGGTAAGCAGATGACCTTAAGAGATCCATCAGGGAACACATTAAGGCACTGTCTCTGTGCGTGGTCTGGGAGCACAAGAAATGGCTCATCATTCCTGTGCTGCTCAGTGCCAGAGTCACCGAGGAGCCTCCACCCAGACAAGGCAGCGTCGAGCACCTTCTGTCTATCAAGCAGATGAGGGAGAGTACCAAACTCCTTCAGAACAAGGAGTGGGGAAGGGGGAAAAGACAGCGTGCAAACCCTAGGGTGCAAACAAAAAGGGTACATTAACCAAAGATTTCTGGTCTTTATGACCCCAAGTTTTACAAGCATCAGGCACAGTAAGAGTGTTACTCCCAATGAGATTATCTACAAATAAATGTCATTCCGTATTAAGACATCCTAGACTGAATATCCCTGTACAAAAGAAACATCTGTAAATACAGAATAGCATCAAATATACTCTCATTAAGACAACTATACACAAAGATAATTTTTAAACCCCATTTTCAAGCCATTCCAAAACCAGGATAATGTTATGCTCTGTGATGATAATGCAGTTATTCTGCGGTCATATGACTAGGAGGCAGACATGCGCACAGACACTTATGTAATAATGACACATGAACAGCTCACATGCTATTTACTATTGTGCTCACACAGCACTTGTTTTCAAGACTCTCTTCAAGCATTTACCAAATTCCTCATAACTGCTGGAAGGCAGTGAACCAGAGAATTTTAAAGACTGTATTTTAAGCTAAAAAAATCCACTTTTGTTCCAAACTGGTATTTGGTTTTTAAAATTTAGCTTCCTAGAAATTAATTTTAACATTTGCCCCCCGCTGACCAGTTCTGAGGAACAAGTACATCCAGCTGAGAGCTTGTATGACATACTGAAACCCAGAGCAAATTTTTATGTTCAAGATATAAACCCCAGAAAATAGGGATTTATAATGAAAACATGGACAGGCATTTAACCATAGCCATACTAGCGGGTGTTGCTATACAACATATCAGTCTTACTTTTATTTTCTTTCTGACCATGTGAAGAGACATCTGTAACAGTACGTCTTTGGTGACACACATTACGGAAAGCTATGGGAAAGTTACAACATACATTATGGAAATCATATCTGTAAACATACAAACATGCAATATGAAACGTTTAGACATATTTCAATTACACAAAGTTTGTTAGCAACTACAGTCCTTGGAACACGCAAGCCTAAGGTCTGTTCTAGACTTTTCGTTGATAAAGCCATATCTGGCAAACACTAGGCACACATGTCATTTCACTGTTGTGCATTTTGAGAGTTCAGAAGGACAAATGCATATGAATAACTCATGTATGCAACTGTTTGCACGATCTGCTCCTAAAAGTAATCCTTGATATTAACAGATTACTACTAATAATCCAATTTGGAGACTCATTAATGTTTTGCTCAATAACTATTCATTTCCATTTTATGGAAAGATAGTATACTGACACTTGGAATTAACAAAGATTTAATAAAACAAGTTATAAGAAACTATACTATAGACATTTATTTAATAAAGACTTACACCATATGCCCAGCACCATCTTCATACAGATGTATTGTAGTTTAATCTAATCCTAGAAAAGTATGGTTTCCTACTAGTAGTTATTTTAGTAATTAAACACTTCACAACAATTTAATATTATCTAGGATTTTATTATTTCATACAGGAAAAAAAAAAGAAACAAATAACTAAGTCTACCCCTGTAATTTCTTCATCATTACTTTTACTTAATTTCACAAGCACCATAATTTTCTTTGATCTACAGGAGAGTAAAAGCCAAATTATCACATGCAAAAAATGTGATGTAAGCAGCACAACATTCAAAGTGTTAAAGAAATAAAGGATTTGTGTAAGAAACGAGAACCCATAATAATTAAAAGACACAGCAAAGCAAAATAAGCTATCTTTTTACATTATAGCTTGGTGGTCTGCTACAGAAAACATAGGTACATGGAATCTGCATGATCATTACTTATATCAGTAACTTGCTGGTATGCACTAAAGCAGCTGAAGTAGTTTTTACATTAAGAGAGTGTGGGTTTGGTCTTGTTTGTTTGTTTGTTCATTTTGGTTTGTTTTTTTTAAATTGGACTTCTGCAAACTAAATCCTGGCAGGTGCTGAGTGCATCCTACATTTCCAAAGAAAGTTGCAGCATTCAACTTTAACAGAGCAGGCTCAAGGAGCGACACTTGCACATCTCACAACAGGCACAGTGGGGCCGTAATCATTACTGGCAACGAAGAAACCTTGAACCAATGTGACTGTAGTCTGTGTATGAGCAGAGATTGATGTGATTTTTCCCAATGCTCACGCTCTTCTTAAAATACTTGTACATGCTCCTAAGGTCTCAAGCTCTACTTTATGTATGAATGACTCCTCAAAGGGAAGGTTTTTGCATAGTGCTGGGCGTGCAGAACAGCATAGGCTTAGTGCCATCTACTGGGATTGCCTGCTCTCTTCACCGTGGCGGCTATCAAAAATGGTACGGGCAAACTGCACTCCAGGTCTGCACGCACTGAAACATTTAGTCCCAAATTCAGACACAAAAAGATTTTTAAAATACCATTTGGAAGAATAGATCTGTGCTCCAGGTGGTAGTATACAAAAAGAAAAAGAGCAAGTAAAAACACTTCACCAGCACAATTGTTAATTCAGTTTATGAATAATCCAGCATAACTCGCACACGCTTACAAAGTAAGTGTTTCAAAGAGGAAACAGAAGGTCATCCCTGTTCTAAGATACTTCTTAGCATTATTTTATTCATTTGACTTTGGGGGGAAAAAAAAATTGCTTCTGATCTACAACTGTGACTTTATACTAAAGTAAACATTACTTTGTTTTGTTCCTCCCAGGAAGGACAGAGGTACCATTCCAAGCACAGAAATTGAAATGCTACTGTCAATCAGGTCCTTGCCCTGCAAATATTAAACTGCATGGAGTTTAAAACTGCATTTGGAAGCCAAATTTACAGCTCTGCCAGCACTTGGCCTCCTAAGCAGGCAGGGATTCAGGAATGTTAGAAAGTCTCCATCCATATGGAATTGGCCATTCGACCAGAGGAAGACCAAACTCCACGCCACATGGGCACACAGCATGGTGGTATGGTTGCAGGGCTGTAATTCGCACGGAACTGGGCGGTGGGAAAAGTACTAACTCAAAGTGTTACATTATAAGAAAGTCATGAGAAATGGGGGCGTTTTCTGGATATTTAGAAGTTGAAGTCACAGTGCATTGGGGCATTTAAGCAGATGCTGGCTCTAGATCTCGTTCCGATGTTTAATTTGATACATGGACTTGCAACCCCCTCAACACGCCACACACAAAAACTCAAACCAAGGCAAAGCAAGCCTACGTCAATTTATAAGCATCTGGGGAATTTAGATTACTCTTCAAATATGTGAGATATGTGACTGTGTATTATTCCAGTTATAATAAACACAGAATCTGTGTTTATTGCATATAAATATCTATCTATATATCTCAATAAAGTAGCCAGTCAGTGGAACTCAATCTACTAACATTTCCACAGTTACGGATCAAAGGGACAGGAATAAACAGTAGTGTTACAAGCTTTTTATTCCAAACTGTGACTACTGGATTGTGCCAGAAAAACAATTTCACACCATAGCTGACAAAATGCTTTAAAAACAGGTACATGATAGAAAATCCCTCCCACGGGCTGTGTTCCTCGCTGAGCAGCTCTGAGATCTCCTTTTCAGAGCAGAACCAAAATGGCCAGAAGACCGAGTGCCCCCACTTTCAGGTGGACACCAGCAATACGAGCAGCATCAAAAGGTGCATAATGAGGGCAAAGGAAATTTGCTTACCCTGTATTTTTAGGATTTTAAATCTGGCTCGGCAGCAAATATAACAGGAAACCAAGGTCAAGCTGACACAATGTGGGCTATTCTCCCTCTTCCTCAG
Source organism: Eurypyga helias (assembly GCF_000690775.1). Classification (NCBI taxonomy): domain Eukaryota; kingdom Metazoa; phylum Chordata; class Aves; order Eurypygiformes; family Eurypygidae; genus Eurypyga; species Eurypyga helias. Next base: position 47,007 of record NW_010261151.1, read on the forward strand.
CGTGTGTTTGAAGCTCCTATCTAGGTTAATGGGAGTTTTGTGCACATGTGGGGGGAAACGGAGCACAAATGCTGCAAGAATTGGACTCAGATTAGGTCAAATTCAGTGTAATCGGCTTTAGAAAAATCCATCAGCTTGAAAACTGATGTCTTATCACTGAAAAAATCTTTAAAACATTACCTCCATATGCTTGTTAAGTCCGGCTCTGGGAAAAAAGTGCTCATCACATTTTGCACCCTTATGATTCAGTTGTGGCTGAGTACAAACATCCAAGCTGGTTCTTCTTCGATACTTCAAATACTGATCAGCCAGGATTGTATCTTCTTTATTTGGGTGTCAAGAAAATTCCTAGTAATGTTCAAAATGAGCTCAGTGCAGCTTTTATTTTCTCCCACATAACCATGTACACTGGCATTATTACGCAGATACTACAGATACTGTTGCTGCTTAAGTGAAACACAAAATTCTGAGGTTCAAGGTTTTGGTGATATAATGTATTAATGGAGATGGGTTTTTACGGCACCACTCACAGACCCCACTACCTGAACCTGGACCTTACATGAAAAGTGCAGCTGCATCTGGGCATTAAAAGGCATGTTTCCATTTATTTATTTAGAGGAGTGTCTCCTAACTAAAGACTATGCTGTCAGAGGAATGAAAGAATTAAGTTTTAAATTCTGCACACTTTTCATACATGATTTTCCGTGCAACGTGTTTGATTTACAATAAAAATGTAAAAAGGTACATGTGGAGTCTAACTATAGTATACTGATAAAGATTTTGGAAAATATTTTTAAGTCCTATGATTTAACAGCAATCAATATGCTAAACCCTTTTATGTGTATTTTCAAAAATAATAAAAGGCATTTAATAAATTATTTTCAGTTTAATTCCACTGTTTTTTCCAAGAATGAGGAAAATAATATAAAGTTTAGGAAAGAATGTGTTGGACAAGGCGTCAGACAGCATTTCCAAGCATCCTAAAACCTCAGATATGAAAACCCTCACTCAAACCAGTGACTTTTACAAAAAAAAAAAAAAAAGGCAAACAAACTCCAGGTTAAAGGGAAATTTTAAACAAATCAGAGCAACCCATAGTACATCGTTTCCTGCAGCAGAGACACCCATTCCTAAAAGGGCCTTCATTACGCATGACACAACAAGCAGCACCCATTCAACCTGAGGGAAGCCCACAGGCTCGCAGGGCCACTGGCTGGCTCTTTGTCACCAAATGCAGCAGGTTGAATGCAGACATCACTGTGATATCCTCACCAACAAAACCAGAGGCAAAGAACAGGGGCAAGAGCTGAGTAGGGAAGAAAAAAAAAAAAAAGAAAAAATATGAGAACAAATTAAAACATCAAAAATGTTAAGATACATTCACAGAAAAAACAATGCTTACAATTTTATGAGACCACCACACAGGAGCACAATTCTAAATGCACTTTTCTTATACGTTTAGCCAGTTTCTGATACCGTCTCCCCCCATTTTGATATATTTTACATAGTATTCAGTCAAACAACTTTCTGTGCTACCAAGTGAGAGGGAAGGGGCAATTTACAGGGGACATTCACAACAGCTGCTGTAGATACCCAGCTGAGAGCAACTCAGAGTAGCAACCTACTTGGTCACAGTGCAGAGAAACCTCGGGGCACCAGCTAGATAGCAGGAATCCTGCTCTGAACACCCAGGA
>NW_010261151.1:48743-49577 GCF_000690775.1 Eurypyga helias
GGCTTTTTCTATTTATTTTATTTAAACCAAAATCACACTCAACATTTCTGAACGGTAAATGCTGGAAACCAGTCATTGCTAAAAATTGTTCATTTGATGACTTGTTTGGAGAATGTGACATTTCATTGTAATAAACTTGCCAGATACCTTAAAACCACAACTTCTTTTTTTTTAAGGACAGGAAATAATTCGCATTGTAAACTGTCCATGAGATATATTTAAACACTCTTCCGGCCAGTTTAAATATAGCAAACGGAGGAACGGCAGTCACGAGATTTTATTTTAGAGGGATTTAATGCATGAATACTAATTGTTTCATTTACCTCCGATGGGAAAGAAGAAACGCAGCTGCCTTATAGCCTAGCCATTCATAGCCGCATCTTTCTTCAAGATGATGTGACATCGGGGACCAAAGCCAGCCTGCACCTAAGTCAATAACGAGGCTCCAGTGGAAGCAGGATTAGGCCTCAGGTGGCTAATGAGCAGCAGGGCAGGACTCCCGGTCTTCTCCCAGGTGCCCTGTTCCTTTTTTGAGCGACACCTCACAAGAGCTGCAGGATGTAGGGTCCAGCAATGGCCCAGAGCAGGGACTGTCCCGGGCATTTCCCAAGCCAGGGAGAGGCTGACCACGGTCTCATCCTGAAGACCAAGCACGGCCCCCAGCCATACGTACTGCCAAACCACTCTGGGGTACACCTGATGGAAACCTGCTTGCATTAACGTGCCCGAACTCTGACTTATCCAAACTAAACTCGCTGGGAAACGCAAACACCCCTGTGCTGCTGAACGGCGGCAAAGGGGGAGGTGGACGCTGCACGGCGGCCAGCCCGAGCG
>NW_010261152.1:0-8603 GCF_000690775.1 Eurypyga helias
GCACTGGGGGAGGGGAGGGAGGTGAGCGATCAACTGTGTGGTACTTAATTGCTAGATAAGGTTAAACCAGGACAGTCTGCAAGTTGTTAAGGTGTACCAGCGTGCTCTGCGCACTCCAGAGAAACAACGTGGAATTAAATACTTGAGTATTTACTCTCAATCCTATACTCCACTGACAGAGGAGGAAGACGACAGGTGAAAAAGGTCTACAATGAGAAGGCATGAGGCTAAGGTGATGAGATCTGAAGCCTGATTTTCACACACCTTGGCACCGGCAACTTCTGCTGGCTTCATTGGAGGCCTTCAATGTTCAATGTAAAACAAAGACCCTGAAGCCGAGTTCCTAACTGGGCCCCTATTTTACTATTTTCAGTAAATCGTCATGTTCATGCACAACCTTCCCAGCTACGGAACAAAATCGGTTCTGCTTTAATCCAGAGAAAAGAGAATGCACATTGGAAAAAAGCTTATATACACAGCTCTAGAAATGTATCTGTTTTGATTCAAAGAGACCAGAAAAGGTTTAAAGGCTGGCACCTCTCACTTAAAAACACACTGGAATTGCTCTCCTCGATATATGACCATCTTAGGGAGGCAAAAGCCTAGCTCACCACTCCCCAAACCTACGGCTTTCATGAAGAAATATCTGGTAGTCAGAATGAGGAGAGCAGATCCGCAGGAAAAACACCGCCCGACAAGCGAGCGGCTGCCTGACCAAGGAACAGGGTATCACAAGCGGCTGCAGTCTGTGAGAACTGCCAGAGGCCAGCCCAGAGCTGAGAGCCTTCTCTCACAAGTGCATGCCCAGCCCCCTGTGAGCTGATGGCACTGAAACAACCAATGTTCCGAATTCACCCAGAGGACTACCTATGAGCGTGTAACCAAAATACCTAATGTCACTTTTTCCCACCTTTTCAACCAGATGTTATAAAAAATCACTGTATGAGCCCTGACAAGTCCTAGCAGTTCTTTTTGGAATCATGTTATCTTAATTCCCAGTAAAAATGCCGATGAGCCAAGCAGATTCATAAGCTGCCTGTCTGAACCACTCCTGCAATTCCTGTATCACTCTCATAGCACGCAGTGTTTAAAGAACTGCTGTTGCTATGTTCATGGAAATTCAACCTTTGCCAAACAAATTGCCAGCTAAAACCATGAAAACTTTACACGAACACCACACATTACTGACAGGATGATGAACTGTTGGTTGTACAGTACATTACAAGCAGAGGACAGAACGCAATTTTACAGTTATTAGAAGGCAGGCAAGTGCAGTAGAAGATTAATTTTGCTTACTTTGGTTCGCCTATCTTGATACCCGGGTGTTGTGTGTAGGCATGGGAGTGTGTGCTGGGAGCAGATTTAAATGCCATGGGACAGCTAGGACACTTAACACTTGAAAAAGACTTCACAGGAAGAACCTGGAATGTGAGACTTGAGTGCCGCCACATCAGAGTACACAACATTGCAATGCACGCAGCTGCAAAGAGAGTGGGAGAGAGTCAGTTCAGCCTCACCCAAAGCAGCACTGAAAGAAATGAAATCAACACTGATTTTTCAAGCAAGCGGAAAAGATAACATATATATATACACACACACATAAAACTACATTATTCTGTCAACTTAAACAACCCAGTAAGAATCAAACAGATTTGCATATCAGAATATAAAATAGAAATTTCCCAAATTTAATTTGAATATCTAAGAGAGATGAAGTCAGAACATGTTCTTATGGCATTGCAAAAAACAGACAGAAGGGCTGACAGAGGAGTATTCTATTGATTGTAAAAAGAATGCTTAAATCCTCTGCAAATTTGTAAAGAGATGTTACAAAATGCATTTTTATCACATGCAGTGGACTGTACATGGTACGCCACAGCAATTTATAAACTACTACCAGAACAGAAAACCAGCAAGGAAAATATTTCCACCATATCCCTTGTTTAGATTTAATGAAGACATACTGGTAATGATTTTCTGTACAGGTAATCAAATCAGCACTTGGATTTAAAACCAAAGGAAGAGTAATTGAAACTTAAGCCAACTACACCAAATCTCTGTGGTTGGATCAGTCTATCAGACTAGAATTCTGAAAATATTTTTCAGAAACATACTTCTGCTGTGTCAAAAATTTGTGACCATTCCACATCTATTCTAAAATGAAATTATTAAAACATTGAATTAATATCAGTACATAAGAATTTCTCTACACAACGGTCCCTTTTAAAGCAACACATCCCCAGTGTTGAACGCTACCACGTAAGCCCAAGAACATAATGCAGTAAGCAATTACAAAAGAACACGGCAAATGAACAAATTTCTTATTGACCAATATTTTGCAGTGAGAGTTTTACAATGTAAACAGAGAAGGCCTCTACCCTTCCAAAATTTTAATTTTGGAATCTATCATGGCAGTATGATTTTTGTCATATAAGCATCAAATCATTTTTTGATACTGTTTTAATGCCCTGATGATAGCAGTAAAGCAGGAAATAGTTATACATTGCAGCCAAGAATCCCATTTTCCTTTTGAAATGTATCACCTTTGAATTTTAGAAGTGTCATCCTTTCTTTTCTGAGCGCTTAATTTACATTCTTAGTACTATTAATCAAGTTTATATCTCCCTAGTCTCTGCTTACCAATGCATTTCCTAAAGTAAATGGTCCTCGTCTTCTTTGGGTCTGTTACCTTCCCTGCTTATACAGAGATGAACATTACTTCATAGCAGTAACAAAGCATGATCCTCTCTCTCATTACAGATCTATGGTGTCACCTCAAGAGCTGGGTCACATCTCTCACCTCCCCATCCCATCCCATCCCATCCCATATGGAATTCATTCTCTAGTGATGTACCACAAACAATGATCCACAGCATCCACCATTAAAATAGTTCTTAAGGACCAAGCCTTCCTTTCCTGCTATAACAGCTTCCCTGTTTTCAGCTCAGAAGGATACAATTAAACTAAAGGTTGATATTTTCAGTTACTTAGTTCAGACAACTAGCCTTAGTTGCCGAAATCAAGATGAACTCCCTCAGAGGTCCTTTGGGAAGGCAAGACAGGTTATGCTGTTCCTCAAGCAAACACACCACAGTGATAAGGAGATGCTAGGGAGTCTAAGAGGGAAGACACTAACTTTCACAGAGATATCTTTTCTTTGCCTAGGTATTTTGGTTTAGTCTCACCATCTACAGAAATTCTGACTGAGAGTGGCATGCAATGTTTATGATACACCCTGAAAAGTTTAGTCACTTCAGATTCACAGTGAAGGATTTATGAGTCTTCTGGTGTTACTGGTGCAGGCCAGAAGCCCATGAAGAAGATCCTGTGTACAAACCCAAGAGACACAGACTAGAAGGAAGGGAAGTAGCGTGGAGGTAGCAGATGTAAGAAATGTAGGACACAACAGACTACTGCTTGGGAGAAAAGAATAAAAGAGAAGAACCCCAAGGAACTCAAAGAGCTGAGAGTTGTGTCAGGCCATGGATTCAATCCAAAAACAGATTGCCACAGCATCTGGCTTAATGCAGTAAAAGTGCTTTTTTCCCATAGTGGAAGATTTCACAGCCACCCAGGTAAATGAACCTATGGCACATTGAGGGGAAGCAGCTGCCTACTGGTAAGATTTTAAATCACCCTTGTTGAGTCAGACAGGATGAAGTGGAAATGTTTTAGGAGTACTGAGCAAAGCTGGGCTGTATGGATTGCTCTTCTAATCTCTTGCTGTGCTGCTGGCCATTCATTGTGAGTAACATTCTAAGATATAACAATTTTCCACATCTTTCAAAACTTAACATTTCCATGAAATGCCTCTGATACCCATTTTCTCAGTGAGTTGCCATTACAGGGAAGCATAAGAATAAAAGGGAAACTGAAGAGTAACAAAGAAGAAACAAAAGCCCAGGCTGTTTGAACGAGAAAGGTAATTTTCAAGTGATGTAAAACTTGACTTCCCACGGAAAAGAGAGCAACCAGACAGGTGCAGTACACCCATCAGCACCTCGGTAATAAACTCTGGTGGTAGATACTGAAAATGACTGTTCTACTAGAGAGAACAATTTAAAATTCAGTGCTTTCAAAAAACTCAAAAGGTATTTTTAAGAACCTGAAATTAAGAAAATAGATCTGAATTTTCTCATCCTTATAAACTGTGAGGTCCTGAATCTGACATTTTATGGCTGGATGAGATTTGCTAATATTCCGATTTAATAACATACAAAAATGGATGCCCAAATCAAAGCAGAATCCTAATGTGGTATTTATTCCAAAATTTTTAGTACTAATAGCACTGTTGCCATGACAACCTTAACCCCATGAAGCTGTATTCTACAAACAATGCTTCTGAAAATGGAAAATTACTTTTAAAAGTATAAATTATACACAAATTGACAACAAAAGTAAACATTATACTGACCGAAACCCAACTCTTCGGGTATAATGCAGGCAGTTCTTAGTGACATGAGTCTGGAAGTGGACAGATCTGCAGATTGCTCCACATTCAGGACACGTGTATGGAGATTTATGCTGATGAATTCTCTGGTGTGATGCAAAACTGCACTGGTTAGGAAGCAGCATCTGGCAGATATTGCATGTCTTCTAAACAATAAACCAAAATAGATGAAACAAAAGGTTTGGTTCAGCTATACATAACGTCATGTCAAACACTGCAAAACATCAAGTAAAAGGTTAAATGTTATGACTGGGGTGTGAACCAGAGAGGTAGGCAAGTACTAAACGAAGTCTCTACTGACCAAACTTGTCAGACAGACCTGGCAGGTATTGGCAACCAAACACATTGGCATTCTGGGCCACTGACCAACAAAGCCCTTTCACACACTAACTGCCACAGGAGATGCATGTCAGTTTATATTAATTTCACTTAAATGCCTCACAACATTACCTTAATATTGCAATGGACCTAAGTACAACTTGAGAATCAAACCTTAAGGCTTTAACTCAGAGCACCACATAAAGTAAAAAAACCCCAAACCCACCAAATATACTATCTTCACTATCTTTGATCCTTGCTCCTGATGAACTCTTATGGTAACAGCCATAAATACTAATAAAATGGAATATTAGCAGGCAGAAAGGGCCCAGGCAATTTCAAAATATATTTCTCAGGCTAGAATACATAATCTGCATTATATCAACATCTTGTGAATCTCAGTAAAAACTAGGGATGCATAAACATTTACAGAGCTATTCTTTGCATGGCAATCTTTCTACACACAGGAGTAACTTACTGAACTAATTCCTTCCTTGTATTTTGTTACTAAAAAATACTTTTTAAAAATCTTCAACTACATGTTGACCATATGCCAACTCAGAAACGCAGGAATTCTTTGGGTGCTTTGTGCCATTTTCAGATGAAATGCAAGTGATGCAACCCAGCTGTGAACAGGCTTTGCTTTTGCTCACAGTTGCTTTCCATCACTGGAGGGCACAGAGAGCCAAACCTGTGAAAGCGTTCCAGAAAACGTTGCATTTACAATAACATCTCAGTCTCCAAACAGATAGCTGACACCCTCTATAGAGCTATGCTTCTGTTGACTTTGATCATAGAAGCTGCTTCACTGACTGCAACAGAAACACTCATGGTCTCAGAGTCAGGCACAAATACACATCTTTGCAGAACAGGACTTTAACTCAACTCCATTTTGTAAGACTTTGCTTTGTAAGGCTTATCAAATTATTGCTTCTTATGACTTTAAATTTATGAATCTCACCAGTGACTTATGAAGATTTAAAACCAAAACCAAGACTCCTTCACGACATGGGTATTTTTTTAACATGAGATTTACGTATTTTTAGAAATGTTATCAGTAGGAGCCTGGCAGATGTAGTGATGTGTACATTTTGCAAGAGTACAGAACAAAACACAATCTCCAGAGCTGCTTTATACATTAATGACTAACCTAGGTATGAAGAAATCCTGAAATAAATAATTAAGCAATGATCCCTTTTCTCATGGTAAAACGGTTTCTCACTAAAAGACAGCTACTTCATCAAGTCACCCCTTCTTCCAATTCAGGCAACCCTCCTTTAAATCTCTTTTTAAAAACAGTAAGCTCCAGATCATGTAATAGCAGAACTGAATCAACCATTGTAGAAGAAAAACTACAGAATTACAAACAGCTTTCATAAGAGTCTGACTTACTAGTACTGGTAACTATGCCAGTAACAAAACATAACTTGTTCCCATTTAACCAACAGGAGGCAGACACGAACTCCAAAAATGGAAGGAAAAAGTCTTTATAGTGACTGCAAAGAAGGATATTTTTTTCCTAATAGAACACTGTTTAATATCAAGATCTAAAGTAACTTAACGGCATTTCTGCAATGCTACTGGTATTCTAAGAAAAAGTATAGTTTTGAATTACAATCCATACACTCTATTCTTTTTCCAAAATAGCTTAATCTAAATGCTTTTTTTGAGGGCGCATGCAAATACTTTGATTCTTTGTTTAAAACCAGTAATTTTTAGTAGAAACATTAACATGAAACATGTTGTGGTCACACCAAGAGAAGCAAGAAGTGTATTTCATATGGTTCACTTTCAATGTTTACTTGGTGAACATGGTGGCGCCAATATGTTTGAACACAGTCTCCACCCAAACACAGATCTCACATGTCCTAAGGACAGCAAGATGGGGAAATGCAAACCATTAAAATAGAGGAAGCTAGCAAGGAAACCCTGCCATTACTCAAATTCAGGTACAATATTAGCATTACTGATGGCCTAAAAGATTAGTAGATAGCACAGATCCGTTTACTAGCCTTGTGGAAGGTGCTGCCTGAAGTTAACTATCTGCGGGGATTTTGAACTATCACCCTGGTCAGAGCCTTTGGGACACAGTAAGTCTGAAACTGTTTTCAGACACATGTAAATACGCACTTTGAAACGCCAAACACTTGTCCGACCTAACAGCTGTGGCTGGAACCACTGACTCATGCCCTTCAACACTGAACAGCACTGGTTTGGGACGGTAAATTTGTCTTTGGGTCAGGCAAAATCCCGACTAATACACTGCAACTATCTACTTACAATGTGCTTACCAAATTTACTTGGCTTTAGTACTGTTCCCAAGATCTGTCTTTTGCCATTTGTGTATTAATAAGCAGCAACATAATCCTGAAGAATCTGGAGTATTATTTGATTACATGAGAAAACAGCAAAACAGAACTTATTCCAGCATTAACAACGTATGGGGTTTTCATAATCCTCCCAAAGCCTTTTGTCTGCAGCACTACCAAAGGAAACGGGGATGCTATGGCACACAAGCCATACAGCGATCCAACCCCAGCTAAGCTTATCTCCCTGATTTTGCAACAAGCAGCCTGCAAGATTCATCTGTAATGCTCGTAAGTCAGACTGACACAAAATGCCAATAATGCTAATTACTAAGGCCACTGGTCTGTTAGTTTGACAAGTACAGTAAAATGTTTAGTTGTAACCAATTACAGCAGAGTAAGAAGAATCTACTGTGAAATTCTGAAATTCAGCATGTTTGCTTACCATTTTATTTTGGGCTTAAAGTGGCGTTAACTTCCAGTTCTCTGATTCCAACCCATACAAAAATAAAACAAGGTTTGTGAAAATCATCACCTGCCTGCATTTAAAGTCAAAGTTTCAGAAAAAAAAGGGTTAGAAGAAAAAATGATAGAGGTGGAAAATAAAGATGGAAAAAAATAAAGGTGGAAAATAAAGAGCTATGAGTATGAAAGGAAATGAGCTACATAGTTTCCATGGGAACTATACACTTAGACCTGTACATAAGAGGAATGTTAACATTAATTAGTCCAGGTTTGCTACATTTCCCTCCCCAGTAAGTAGATGATGGTTTCATTCAGCCAGGAAACCTGTCAGTGACTGGTCCTATTGCCCTTAACAGGAATATTAATGGAAGGAAATACTACAGAAAGGTCACAACTTTATAGGGAACATCTTTTAATTGCTAGGGCTGGTTTACTATTGGTTATTTTAAAAGAAACATTCTACCTTTGCAACAGGAGTTTAAGACAAACAAGAAGTAACAGCTACTTACTGTTTAGGCTCACTGAAAACATAAAGGAGTATACAATTTCCATTTCGAGAGCAATTAGGTGGGCACTAGAAAAAATGGTAAGCTGCAAATAAGAACTTTTTCCTATTATTTGGTTGCAAAATCCAAATGTTTAGTTTTATTCTTTCTTAAAACTATGTTTTTAAGAGTGCTCTTTTAAAATGGAACAACATGAAAATAGCTTCTTTCCCTCCAGTGTTTTGCAGCAACAAGACTTTTTTTTTGTTTGCTTGGTTTTTAAAACCTGGAAACCCATGGCCTAGTAAGCAGGTACTAACGCCTTGTTCATATGTCAGCTCTTACAGCAAGGTTCCAACAAGACACAAACCACACTGACAGGTAGTAGGCACTGTGCCTTGAAGAGCTCTCCTCCCTGAACAGCAGTACCTGTGCACCCATACTTATCTTTTCACCTAGATGTAGTTGTTTTTTGACATTCTATGAGGCTCTGCATTGCTTTCCTGTAGTTAATCACCAGGGTAAACAGCAACTAAGAGGGCATGCACAGAGAGAAAACTTGGCAACAGGGCAAAAACA
>NW_010261152.1:8649-10885 GCF_000690775.1 Eurypyga helias
CTACATATCTGTTTAGTTTACCTGTCCATAAAAAAAAGCTCGCCCCCTCCCCCCTCCAAAAGCAAGTACATAACTTTTACCTTGGTTCTTTGGTTTTGTTTTGGGTTTTTTTTGGTATTTTCCTCCCCCTTACCTTGTCCTCCCAACCTATTTACAGTATAACTGTCTGTCTGGTTTTATCTCTGTGCCTTCTTACTTGCTTGGTTATCTGTTTAGTTTACCTGTCCATAAAAAAAAGCTCGCCCCCTCCCCCCTCCAAAAGCAAGTACATAACTTTTACCTTGGTTCTTTGGTTTTGTTTTGGGTTTTTTTTGGTATTTTCCTCCCCCTTACCTTGTCCTCCCAACCTATTTACAGTATAACTGTCTGTCTGGTTTTATCTCTGTGCCTTCTTACTTGCTTGGTTTTATAGTACCAAGTACAACAGGGTTTTCACTACTGGGTCTTATCATACCAAGTGATAACTAACGCACCTATTATGGAAAAAAAGACACATCTAACACCAATAAGCACCGGCAAAGGAGTTCAATAAAAAGCAATTACTGGGTACTATGCAACTCAAGAGCAGGTGCAGGATATACTCATGGTCAGCTGTTGGATGCTGTTCAAAACTGCAGTGCGATCTAAGGACAGAAGACATTCTGCTAGCTTCGTTCCAACAAGAAGCTTCAATAAACTCGCTTTAGGCAGGTACTTCTGTAGTATCCTACAAACAGAAACTCATTCACATGGCATTTTGCTGTGAATCCAGACAATTTCAGCCCAAGTCTGCCAGCCAGTTAGCAAATTAGGAGTTGAGGCAGAGCTACATAATCAATATAGTGAAGATTATTTTCCCATTCCAATCTCTCTATGTTGCTCTCTGTGGTGGTGGGTGCAGGATGACTGGTTCATGGCCACAGCATAGGTCTTGCGTTTAGTAAACAGATTCTGACAGTAACCTGACTGCGCTTCTATGACTAGTGATTTTTTTTCCTAACTGCAGGACTTAGAAGCCTTTATCCTGCTCATTGTTGTGTGATTCCCAGGAATATTCCTGGGGCAAAAACCAGTCTGAGCATGTTTGCAGGTTTCGGGCTCCCACAAGAAGCTGCAACACCAAGCTCAACCGAATGCTTTGAAACACCCCAGAATCCCTTTTAATTGGCACGCCCCAACAGAAATCCAACTGCATCATTTAATTAACCATCTGAACTCTTACAGGATTATAAAATATATCGCACACTGAGTAATATTAACATTTATTGAATGACGTGTTTCTTTCAGATTAGGCCACATACATTAGTAAAGAATTTTAAAATGGTCTGTAAATTTAACTCATTAGCAATCATAAGAGGACAGGAAACCCAACACAAATAAACAAATAGTCACAGAGCACAAAATGCATGCCAGTGAACATCCCTTTTCACTGCTGTTTAAGACAGACCTAAAGAAACCAGCATGCAATAGAATTAGTGTGCCATTTATTCACTGCTTCGAGTCCCTGTAGGTAAGAGCAATGCCTAGCTCACCTACACTGCTATATGGAAATAATAAAACCTGAAGACAAATCAAGAATGAATCACTTAAAACTCATTCAGAGCAAACAGGTGGGCTGTTAATGAGGGTGCCAATTAAATGGATTCCATAGGATACTCAAATTCCAAAGCACAGAGAGAATCATTAAAAATGCTTAGTAAAGACGATTACTAATTTCAGCATTATAATGTTCAGCTGTAAGAAAGCTAAATTTTAATAAAAATATACAGTGCAAATTTCAGACTTCAGGGCCTGAAAAATTCTAAGCAAACTCTTAATGTTGACATTCACTATGTAAGTGCTTACAAGATTTGTTGTGATTTTTGTTTATACTTTTAATGACGGAGGTTCAGATAATTAACAGCTAAATGAAAGTAAAAATGTATCCAAAGTCTCCTAGGCTTATAGATGAAAGATGGGAATTTAAATTTATGATACTCTACTTGTCCACTTGTGTCTGCAGCTTGCTGGAAATGAGTTGCGAGAGATGTCTCATCTTGGAAAACTTCATTACACTCCAAGCACTTGAGACTATGTCTACAGAGTTTCGATGGATCTTCGTCCAGCGGCATAGCAGGGATGACAGGGGTACTTGCTGGGGCAGAGATCACCGTCCCAGTTATGCCAGACTGTATCTTGGTGATGGTATGCGGGCCAGCTCCCACAGGGCTCTGAAGCATAGACGTAGCAGTATTGCTTGAAGGAGATGCTATCATCT
>NW_010261153.1:0-29871 GCF_000690775.1 Eurypyga helias
GGAACCGAATTCCACCCCCTTCACCCTCCCTCCGCCCCAGCCCAGCGCCGGGGACAGCTGATGGCAGATCGGCTTACCCTGGCCAGCGGGCTCCCAGCCCTGCTCCTGCCCCGGGAAGCCAAAAGACATCCCCCGGGCCAACGAGGTGACGAGCCACAGCTGGCCAGCTGCATGGGGCACTGTGCCCCCCCCGCACCTGCGGGTGGAGAGCAGGTGGGGTGAGGAGAGTCGGCGCTGCTTAAGCTAGGTCTGAAGAGCCGGGACCACAGCTGCCACGGGGAAGACCTTTATGCTTGCGCTTCTTACATTACTTTTTCCCCAAGAAATGCAGAAAGCACAAAGCTGAACCCCAGGTTCCTCAAGCACAGCTCCTCCAGACCTCCGCCCATCTGTCTGCACCATGAACCAACCTCTGCTCCATTCCTGGAACCAAGGAATGGTCCTGGCAAGGTCGGCTTCGCTGCATGGAGACTCACTCGGCGCTCTGGGGACAGTGGACTTAGGGTGCTCTCAATATAAGGCTGTTTTGCTTGAGCCTATTCTGTGATTAACACGACAGAGACCTGCCAGAAGGATCAAAAAGTTGGCCTTTCTTTCGGCTGTTTCTCTCCAGTCAAACTCGGGCCACTGAAACCAGAGAGCTGGAAGTGGGGAAGGAAGGATTCTGCCCCTCAGCTGAGCCAGTGCCGTCAGAAGGAGGCAGTGAGCCCAGGCAAGATCTCAGCTGCCCAATACAACCGAGACCATGCTTTCCTAAGGCACTTGCAGTGACTTTGATGAGAGCTACTACAGACAATTTACACTTCTGGTCCGAGGTCTTTCCATCACCAGAGGCCTCTGATACAGGCTGTGCATAGTACTGACAGTGAACGTGCCTCACATTAGCCATTCTCACCTTTGCCAGGAGATCTGTTGAATTGCACAGGAGTAGTTATTACATTGACCAAATCTGGCCTAATGCACGCAGACTGAACAGTAGCAGCTCAGCGGGTTGCCGAGGAGCTGAACCCACTGGTGAGCAGAGCAAACTTACCCCACTGTTCTGAAATGAGTTAGTTTTTCCCCTTACTATTTTGGAAGGCTTGGCAGCGTCAGTTAAAACAGTAATAAAATGTGGTGTTGTGCATGTAAAACGTAAGGGGATATGCCTGAAGGCTCATTGCACCCGGGTGCGGTTTGCACTGCCTTTACTTTTAAAGCTACGTTGATGGCTCAGGTTATTCTAGTGGAGAAGGTGCTGTTTGGGGCTGGGACACTGACTTAAGTCTCCAAATTCTCTCCCCAGTTCCTTGCTTTGATGTGAGCATCTCCAGATTTGGGGTAAATCATGTAAGGTCTGGCTTTGCAATAAAATTTTGTTGACTAACTCACAAATATTTAAACATGAACCTGAGCCTTAGGATCTCTGTACATCACTTTCCCGACTGTAGCAGGGAGAAGGGTCGCCTCATGGCTTTACAGCTACAGTACTGGAAGCTGAGAAGCACTCAGACGCTGTGGTGACAGAACTGATACGCAACAAGCTACGTACTGCAGCCAGGCTTAGGCAGAAACATACCTATATGTGGCTCTTACACGGCGCGTGTACCTCTCGCTGACAGCATTCTCCGCGTTTCTGAATTAGAAACAAGTTCTGCACCTCCAGATAAATCAGACACCCGGGGGAAGAAATTTAGTGACAAATACAAGGAAGTCTGATGCGTCCTGTGCAGATGCTGTTTAGTTGTTTCCTGTCTCCTTGAGCGCCTAGGGAGGGTTTAAATTCAAGACTCTGGTGGGGGGAGCACAATTTAAAGTCAAATATAGTAAATTGCTCTGATTACACACCTTTCGACCAAGGTTGTGATGGAGTCATCTAAACTGAGTGGCAAGAAGCCAGCCAGGCAGCTCCAACAGTTGAAGCATCATCTCTATATACCCTTTTATGGTTCCTGAACTCTCTTGCCTCGAGGGACAAAAGTGATTGCCCCAAGCACAGCAAGGTCTCACAAGCTCCCAGTGTGTAGTGAAACATGAGGCTTTTGCAGCCCAGAGGCACACGCAGCAGATCATATTTGGGCTGTCCGAATACTTGCAGCTCAGGGTCGCTCTCTGGAAACTGGCACGGCAGAGCTGACGTGCTGCACGGAGCTGTGCCTCTGCTGAGGGTATTTATTTCCCCAGAAACATTTCCCAGAAGGTTCTGACTTGGCACAGGCTTGGATAAATCGGGTATCATTTACAATCTGAAAGTGTAAACTCTTAAGTGCCTTTACACAACCCAACTATTGCTGCTTAATGTCCAATAGCTGCACGGTTTGTCCATAAAACATACACTCAAGTCATGAACATGCTTTTCCTATCCTTGTAAAATATCTATGGAGACCTACACTCCCTGAGGAATTCTGGAACTCACACAGACAGAGTAGTGGTATTGCTCCTCAATGTACTTTTTTCTTGGTCCTTTGGCTTATTCTCAAGTTGAACTTTTCTCTTTTCTGCAAGCGGTGGTGTGTAAAAGGTCCAGATTCTGCTCTTTTATATAGGAGGATTTTTAAATTATGCCTTTAAAGCAGTACAGCAAGTTTAAATTAGCTTTGTCATGATGGTTCCTGGTACGTTCCCTGTTAAATCTGAAGTAAAACTCACACTGCATTCAGGTGGAGCCCTTAAATTTAAGATGCCAGACATGATAGTGTCTCACTAATACAAGTACTTACCCCTCATTTCAAACTATATTTTTATTTTCATACTGGCATCTAGAAGTATCTGTTGCATTATGGCAAAATCAGTGAGCGATTAAGAGGCCCCATCTAAAGTTTCATTGTCACTGTTTTGTAATGTTGCCTGTAAAAATCGGTCCAAATAAATCCATCGCACATCTCTTTACTGCCTGGTCTGCCACTGTTTTAATTGGAATGCTAGGACAAATTTCTTTACTACCAATTGTGTGTTTTAACAAAAACCACAAAGATTTACAGATGAGATTGCACTAAATATGGAAGACAAAGCACAGCCTATTCTCTAGCAGGCACATCCTCGTTCTACTGCATGTTTAATTTGGTGCCCATCTTATTTTTACCATTCCTATTCCTACGCAGTCTTAAGCGCTACACAGAGGACCTTATTTTGGCAGACAGCTTGCTGTGCAGAATCTTCCTCTTTTTGATTGCCAAAACCCAACTGCTATATGCAAATAGAGTTCCAGCTAATGGATAGTATGGAGATTGCAGTTTAATTTCTCTAAATAATTCAGTCTGATAAACAGAGAAGCCCTAAGCAGATGCCAGTGGTAAGGGATAATGATCATATTCACACAGTGAATCTCTTACCTATTTACTATGAATCATTTCAATTAAAATTAATGGACATCAAGCATTCTGTGCTGCGACCCTGGCACTTCAGATTGCTTCTCTGGGCTGGGGAATGCGCTCAGCACCTGGGAAATCTCACATTGCTATGCAATGATCCCTCCAGCTGATCGAGCTTTGCGAACGGCACAGCAAATCCCGATCAAGGCTGCTGGATCCAGCACCACACTGGAGTGAGGCCCTTAGCACTGGAGATCAAAGTCTTCCAGATTACTGGAACTCTAAAATAGACCAGTCTTGAAGGTCTTTTCTCTCTGCATTTCAGTGCATTTGCTAAACCAGACTGATCACAGTTCACACAGGCATGCATTTCTGTAACAGACTATGGTATTAGTTTTTTAACTAAGTTAAAAAAAAATTATTCTTACAGCTCTAGAAAAGCCTGTAAAGTAGTGGTTTAATGCATAAAGGCTATATCTCACCTGCAATCTCAGCGCTTTGCTCCCAGCTAACAAATCTTTTAAAGGCTCACAGCAGACCTTGGTTTTAAGTCCTGGATTTACTGAAACTAAAACATCCTGAAATGCACCATGAAGTTCTGAAATAAGTGAATTTTGGCAAAACATGTTTGGGGGATGCTAGTGGTTGCACAAATACCACATGGCCAATGCAGTGTATTTCTGGGAGTCACCGGCAGTATTTAATACAACCTATGAACTATCGCTTGAAATCTTCATTTAGCAGAAATGTTTACACAGATTTTTTAAGTCTGGGAAGGCTGAATAGACCCCTAAAAGAACTTTTCTGTCTCAAAATCCTACCCAGATTACCTCTGCTAGATGATTGCTTGTAGCCTGCCTTTTTTTTTTTTTTTTCTTGAGGTTGCCCCTCTCTTTAAGTTTGGTGAAAAGCAACTGTTTAAGAAACCTCATCTCCTTTGCACCCGCAGCATCTCTCTGGCACCAGAGCCTCTGCACATCCAATGACCGCTTATCACTAGCACACTAAAACTGAACAACATTGGGAACACGGAGGATGCAGGCTTGCAGGTGTGTGAGGTGGCAATGTCGCAATGGGGGAATGCAATAAAGGGCTCCTGAGTGCTTTCTTGCACTTTGATGTAACATCAGCACTGGTGATAGGGTCTGAAGCACTGCGTGGTTTCAGGCACACCGTAGAAGCCCTACCTGTGCCCTAGCCTTGAGAAGCAGACAAAACCCCTCAGCTTTGTGACCCTGAACGTATTCCTTATTTCTAATTTGTGCTTTCACAGACAAATTCAAGGATGTGAGGTTTTGTATGAAGTTTCTTTGTATTACTGCTGCCAGACAGAAGCCAGTGAGAACAGCCGTAAACCCAAGATGCCAGCCGAGCAGTTGGAGCTGCAGCTGCACTTTTTACCTTCACCTCATCCAGCCCATCTTAAGTTTGCATGAATGCATACACACGCACAAAGCAGAGGAAGTTAAGACCTTGTAAAACTGACAGGCAGTTTGTTTCCTCTCCAAGGGAGGCAGTGGGGAACATAATTTAAAGGAAGCTGTTACTCGATAGCTTTTGTTGGACATTTGCAGACTGAACTTTTGCTGGCGGAGTGGTAAAAAAAGGGAGAAACATTCAGTATCCTGACTGAAACCAGGTGCCTTGATGTCAGAACTCATATTTGCCCAAGGTCCCTTCTCTAAGGCCGGTAAATGTTTGTTACAGAAAGATAAAGGTGAAAGACCCAGGAGTGGTTCTTCTGCAATTCATAGCACAAGGCAAAGGGCGAAGGTGGTCCCACAGCCCACATGAACATAGTTACGAGAAGCACAAATCCAACTGTGGCTATTCCTCGCTGCTTTTTCTGTGTCAAATAAGAAAAAAATGCACTTCTTCACAGAGCCCATCATCTAGCACATTACAGCTTTTCCTTTACAACTCCTCCTGATGCTTGGTCAAGTCTTAAAACTTGAAAGGTTTTGTAGTCGAGCTGGAACAGGAGCTTTGATGTTTGACTCCGCCAAGCTGCAGACTGGCAGTGCTGGCTGATCTCACTCCAGCCTTTGTGGAGCTGAGAGAAAACAGTATTTGAAGAAGAGGCTGTGGAGGCAAAAAGTATACAATACCAAATCTGGGCCAGAAATCCAGAGGTAAACTCAGGTGGACATGAAGTCCTGGTACGATGGGAAACCTTATATTAGAAACCTTGGGCCACCTCGGTAATAGGCAGGCAAGTACTGTGATGAGTATTGCCTGACTGATCTGAGCCTTACCTGGAATTACACTGGAGTTTCAGGCACAGAAAGCTAATAGAGCACCAGAAGGAAAAAGAAGATACAGCAACTTGAAAGGAAACTTGCCAAGTAGAACTCTACCATTATTGCAGTCTTGCGTATGCAATGATTCAATGTTTTCATAGGATAGCATGGGATGTTATCCTAGGATAAGCTTTTTTTTTTATGCCTGACTTCTTCCTTAAGCATGGTAAAAATTAATCAGTGTGTGATTTTTTACAAGCCTGAGAGACAGAGAAGAACTTAATGATTAGTTTTTCAGTTTTGGGTTCAAAGAAATCTAAAAAAACAGTTATGTTTAAAGTTCAGAGTGGATCCTTAAAGGAAAAATGGAAAGGCTTTAAACTACTTGAAGAAACTCACCTTAAAAAAAAGGTTTAACTGTTGCAAGAAGTCTGCAGTGCGTAAGGGAAGATACTTTCTGTTGATATGAACGTACTCTTACACACCAAGAACTGAACTGCACTAGAACTGTGCAGCCACAAGACAAGTTGCTTTCCTCTGTCATGAACCTATTACCCCTCTACTATTTTCTCTTCCTTTCCAGCATGAAATTGTCTTCCCCTCTGAAGCTCTACACAGTTCATCCCAGATGCCTCAGTTCTCTTTAACTTGCAGCAATTTTAAGCTGCATCTGATGGATTTTTCTAGTGGTTCCTTCACTAAGACACGAGCCAGGTTCAGCACTCACCCAGAATCAGATGATGAAGCTCACCTCTATTACACTGAGCCCTTACACACCATTTCTCCTGTTTCCTCTGGTCATGGCTCTACGGCCATGCCTGCAGCTCCGAGGTTTCCCGTTCATTTCCAACCGACCTGAACTTGTAGCTACCTCATAAACCTCTCACATGTCTTAATTGGATGGTAGCTGGTATTTCTCATGTGTCAACCAAGTTTTGATGTGAATGACGTGCACAGTGCCATGGCTGAGCACAGGCAAAGAAAAGAGAAAGACTTTTCCTGTTTGTTTTTACAGATTTGCTTGAGTCCTTATGACCCGTTAAATTCCCATAGCCCGAGGTGTCTGGCTGTGACAGTGGACTAGTAGCTAGCTTGGTCTCTGAGGAGAAGCAAAGCTTTAGCTCTGGAAGTCAACTATTGCATGACCCGGAGACATTTTTACAAAGCAGACCTCAGGTAAGTTGTGGGATTTGGATTTGTCCGAGGCAGAGCATGTAGCTACAGCCTTTCTCCTTCAAACCGGTATTGAGTGCAGGTCCTTGCCTCACCAACCCAGGAGAATTCTGTCTGCTCATCCTTTGTAGAAAACCACAAACACTTTAGGAGATGTTCCCTGTTCAAATAACTGCATTTGGAGGTCATGGCTCTGGAAGGGAAAGAATTTTAAACTGGTTTCTTTGTATTTAAAACCTCTTTCTAAAGCTCCATATGAACTGTGTTGACATCACTGATTTTTTTTTACTTTTTGCTCTTGCCTCGTTTCAAAGCAGTAGCTAAACGGTGCATTCAGATCAGGAATGTTGTGTGCAGCAACTGGTGTGCACCAACACTCGGCGCTTCGGTTGAGGCAGGCCTGCACCCAGGCTTGGTGCTGGGGACAGCTGTCAAATGTAGCTACAACTTGATTATTCCTTGTCACGCGATTCTGCTTCGGCCTTTTCCTGAGCCACTGCTAGATACGGCCTTGGAGCACCACTAAAAAGCAGAGCTTCCAGGCTCAGTTCAGTGTTGCCCATTTCTCTCCTCCAAAATTATTCCTAGGTGTGTATCTTTCCTACTTACAGTGACACTGATACCTGCAGGTACTTACAGACAGAAAACCTATCTTTCTGTGCCTCCAATCTGGGTGCTCCCTCAGCATCTTTTAATAACTATTGCTATTTTGTATCCCTTTTTGGTTTTTTCTCTGGGGAATATGCCAGCAGGGATGGGGCTGAAATCCTTCTGGATCAGGAGCAGAGACAAATGCTGCTCTGTTTGTAAACACTCCAAGGCTAAAATTAGCAGGAGTCAGAAGAAGAATCGTTTATAAACTTCAGGCTCCCCGAGCCGTCTTGAGGAACGTCACAGACGTATCCACACATCTGCTGCCGATTTAAATAGCAACCGGCATTACCTTCCCTCCGAGTGCCCCTCCAGTGCCCGCCCCACCAGCTGACTTCTCCGCATGCCACAGCCCCTCTCCTCCTTTTAGACTCGCCGGCCTAACGACACCGCCACAAATGATCAAGCACATTTTCAGCTACAGGAACTGTCCGAGTCCTCCTTAACAACTTGCAGAAGCTGGAAGAAAAGCCTTGGTCAGCTGGAATATTGTCCCAGAATAAGGGGAGGGTTTCAGGGTCTGCTTAAACATTAGAAGACCGGTAAAACCCTCACAGCGTGAGTAGTTTTTGAGCAGGCTTGTGCTGTGCAATGTCAAACTTGAGGGAGAACTAAGCCACACTGGGCACAGCAGACATTAGCTAGGGTGGGTAACCCCTACCTATGTGTCTCCTTTCAGCGTTACAGGCAACAGCATAGAAAAATGACCTTGGCTGTGTCCGAAGGTAAACACGACAACAGAGAAGCAGGGGTTCGCTCCAACGGTGTGTTCAATAAAATCTGTGCTTCTCAGAGCAGGCTGCCAACCAAATGCCAAACGATCTGAATATCTCATGTCAACAGTTCAACTCAAGTCTTCGTAGATCCTAAAGCATCAACTTGGCCTTTTTAAATTTTGTTTTGGAAAGCACATGAATGCATACAACTATGCATCAAGGCATTTAACATGGCATCGTCTTTTTTTTGCTATTTATTGGCTTCACAAGACTGAAGGAGATTAAAATATAAACAGAAGAAGTAGGTGACGTGTTCTAAAAAGAAACACAACAAAAAAATAGTGTTACAGCCACGTCAAGCAAACATCTTTAGTAAATGTCAGAGGCCAGACAATACCATTTGGAGTTTTATGCAGTGTTGGAGAATATGGTCACTTTTTTGAAAGTAAAAGTTCATGCCCATAAATACGAGGTTATAGAAAGATCAGATTTTATTTACGAGAGAAAAACAACCGAACTGAAAAGTATAACTCGTCTCTGCTTTGTGTTACTGGCGCAACACAGGAAAAAATAACATCTTCATCTCCACCAAAGAAAATGGAGAAAAGAATTCAGTGAGAAGGGATTGCACTCAGTTCCCAGGTTAGGAGATGTTATGGAGCCTGTTCTGTACAACTAATACAATCGGTAGCGCTGCTGTGATTTTCTTAAAGGAAAACATTAAAGGAGATGTTTGTAACGAGCGATCAGGATATTCTGGACACACCGCTTTATTAAATACAGCTGCTTACCACCCCCTACCCTACTGCCTGCTCAGTGCTTTGCTCTTCAAGTCATCCCCTGGGTGCAGGGGAGCTGCTCTGAGGTGAAGCGACTCACACAGTGCTGTTTGCACAGGAAAAGTTGACTCTGACCCCTGTGACTGCTGTGCACCCCACTTTTACAGCAGCGCACCCCTGTAACACCATTTGAACGGCCATCGGTACAGACCCTCTGGGATCGTTAGCAGCGGGCACTCTCATCCTGGGACACCCCGATCCATCACTTCTCAGGGTGCTGCAGCTGCTCACCATAGCTCCCTGCACAGCCTTATGCTGTCAGATGCTCTCAATTTAAAAAGTTAATTTTTTTCCCTCTCATTCTTGTCTAATCCTGGACATGAAGGGCTTGTTCCAATTGCAACCCATTGTGAGCAGAGGGCATCCCCTTCACTGATGTGAAGCACGAAGGAGTGGGACGTGCTCTGCTCCAACTCCCTCCATACTTCCATGGCAGGAGAAGACATCACCACGGTGTGAGAGGCTGCACGGGCAGGCAGCCGATGGCAGGAGCCAGCAGCAGAGGGGTGGTTGGGACTGAACTGCCTCCAGTACAGTCCTCGAGGGACACAAAGCCCCGCCGCTGCTGACCCTCTCAGTAATGCATATGGGGACATCTGAGTTGGTGACAAAGCACTCTGCCGTCCCTGGGGCAGGCGATGTCGGGCAGCGGGACGTGGGGAGGCTGACGCGCCCAAGACCGCCGCAGGCTAACGTGGCAATAGCCCGGCACCACCTCACCAGCCCACCGAAAGCCACCGATCCCGTCAGACTTACACACAAATCCGGAGCCGCTATATCTGGAAAGCAACAGTAACTCCTTAAAAGAAGCAGTAAGAGTCCAAGTACGTGACTCGAGGCACTTTCCAAAGCGCCCCTATCCTTTCCATTTAAAGCGCGGCGCTTGTCGACATTTCCATTTCTCTGCCCTTGGCAGAACACGCGCGCGTACACCATGTCATGTCCACAAAATACTTGGCTGCGATTTATATCCCCAAAATCCTCACCATATGCAAAATATCCCATCCATTTAAATAGGAGGATTATAGGAGTAGGAGGAAGCTTAGCACAAACAATAGCGGTGATCAAACCCAGTGTGCACGAGTGATTTGTGGGAAGTGCAAGACATATCAAAGATGGCAGGTGCTGCTCTTGCTTGCGAGCTATTTATACCCACGGAGTCACTCCGTAAGCACTTCTTACTTCAGTACACCCGTAGGATTCTTTTTCAAAGGGAAGGGAGAGGTGTGGAGTGTGACTGCACGGGCCAAGCCTGTCATTTTAAAGATAACCGAATTAAGCATTGAGTAAAAACCCCACTATAATATACAAAGAGTAGTAGTGTGGTATAATTAACTTCAAAGTAGGGAATCACGACAAACCAGGAGATACGGAACAGGGGAAAAAAAGACACAAAAGGAGTGGAGGGAAAGCAAATAAAACATTTTCCTCTTGGAAAGTACTAATCTTAGAGATCCAGACTCTGACAGGATTTTGTGTTTATTTTTTTTAACAAAGGTATCCCTGTCTCCCGCAAGAGGTAAATACATTTGGTAAACAGGACTTGGCTACTTGCTTCTGAGGTTTGAGAGAGCGATGAACGTAACTTCTAGCCCAAGAGATGTGTATGGGAGGGTTTGGCCCCCAGGAGGCACAGGGCTGAGGAGGGAGCTGGGAGCGTTCCGTGTGCAGCGCGCCGGCTATGGGCTGCTCTCGCACCTTCCCCCCAAACCACTGCAGGAGCCAGCCGCAGGAGGAAGGCTTTTGAATTCCACTGGAAATAACAGCTGAAGACCACAAAGCATCCAGGGACATCATCAGAATCGGTCACAGCATTTCCCAGTTGGCGTGAGATGTTGTAACCCCCAGGATTAATCCCTTACACGCTCTCCTTGAACTCCAGGAGGAGCAGGGATGTCACCACGGCCTGAACCCTGCATCCACACGCCAGCATCCACGCTGTGAAAACACAGGGAGCTGCGATTCAGATGCCCTTTCAGTGATAACACCCCCGGCGCTGTCATCCTCACTTGTGTGTGTCTGGAAATAATCGTTGGAGAAACTGCTATTTCTGACTCACAGTTCCCGTGGTGAGCGCATGTACGCTGAAAAGGTTAGTGCCTATGTTATTTACATGTCAGCCCGGTTCAGGGGCACCAACAAAGGTTAAAGAAAGCAAGTCAAGATGAATGTGACCTATTCTTTGTAGTCCTGATCCTCAGCCTTGCAGCCCGGCAGATCTCCATTAAAACGAACCAGAGTTTCTGTGCTAAAGCTGGAAAATTGACCAAAAATCATTTTCCTTGTGTTCTGGTATTACAGCCGCATCGTTTTCAATTGCTCCTCAGACACAGTTCTTGTAGGCACGAATTGCATGGCTACCAATTATTTTTCTTGAATTACCAAGTATCACTGTCACTGTGTCATAACTAAGACAATAATACAAGTCTCAGAAGTGATTTTGGGGAAAAAAAAACCCCAAAACAAACCTGATTAGCAAGCATCTTCTTTAAAGCAAACTACCATAAGTCATTAATCATAAAAAACTCTAATTTCAGAAATGAGTTAACTGAAGTTTAATGAGGCAAATAGCTTTTAAAAGCTGCCACCACAAGACTGGATGCATTAAACTGGGGATTGTCGCAAAATGACTGATTCCAGGAAGCGCTCCACCAGAAGCAGCTTGAGGAGTCTGCAAAATCTCCAAATTCCTTTCAAAAATTCTACTTACTTGTGGCACTTGGTATTCCAGGACCTCCACGGTACGTTTGCACACGGAGCTGAGGTCACCACTGTAGTACAACAGCAGATACTTTTACAACCGAAGCAGATTCTGTGCCACATCCCAGATGGTTTTGGCAGAGGGGAGCTGTCACCCTCACTGAGGAGCACAGTGATGCAGCGCCCTCCCTGAGCAAGAAGGCTGTTGGAGGCAGAGGGGAGCTACTGGGCACCCATGTCATGCATGGGGCTGGCACAGTCCCACCTGCCCTTTCCTCCAGCTCCTCAACCCATCAGTAAGAAGTCAGGAGGGAGAGGAGGGGACCATGGGAGGGTGCAGAGGAGTTGGCAAAGGTTATGGCATACCCCCCCGGTGTCTGGGCTCCTAAGGTCCCTACCAGACCAATGTTTCTGTGATTAACATCCTCAGGAGATCAATATGGAGGCATACATTTAAATCCAATATAAAAGGGAGAGAAACAGAGAATTTCTGCTCCTCCTGTGTGTAGTCTTAGAGCACTGTTGGTGCAGGACAACTCACAGACAACGATGACTGAAGACACTTGGCACATCAAAGCAAATACTAGAATGCTAGTCACCATGGGAAACAGTCAAAGGCGAAGTTTGATGTCATTGCCACATTTGGCCTGAGCAGAAAGTCGCTCTGAATGGGGTGACAGGTTTCCTGAGCAGTATTCAGCTGTAACATTACTGCAAATGAAACACATGGTCCTGGAACAGCCCTCGTTTCAAAACTACACCCCACTGACCTTCATGCAAACAGATGTTCGTAGGCAAGCGACTTGCTATTGTCTTCTCATGGCAGAAGCTAAAGTAAACAGATTGTTGTGTAAGGCACAGACTGCATGCTGCTATCAGCAAATGACAGCATCACCCTGTCGAGGCAGGAGCACCAGCATGCAGAGAGCTGCCAAAGTGGCGCTCACATACAGCAATACGGGCATCTAACTCCCTCAGCTACAGCACAGAGAAGCTACTGCCTCAGGTACTCAGACCATCTCCTTTTCCTGAGAAGCGTTTTCAGCCTGGTTCCCCAAAACCACGAGTTTATTCAAGGATGCGCTGCTAGCCTGTCATCAGTCAACTTCAGCAAAATTTCCTACGCAGTCACAGCATTGTCTTTGTAAGGAAAAGTCAGGGACCACATCCCTGAACTGGTTGGGAAGAAGGCTTGGTTTGTGCCTGAGGAACCTCTTGCTTTTGGCAGGGAGGTGAGAATGTGCCATGTACCGTCTTACCCAACCAGTAGCAGAATTGTGCTCCTCGTCTGTTTTCCTGCTGGACCCTGGATCAGTGACGGAGCCAGAGGCACTGAGCACAGCTTCACATGGCCAGCCACGAACCACCTACCTCCTTTTACAGCACAGATCTCGGGCTCGACACTGCTGTCGGTCCTCAGAAAACGGGTCTCTCCCCAGAGCTGAGGGAAGTGGGGCTGCAGATGCCCTGAGCAGCCTCCCAGGGGCTGGCGAGCAGCTCTGCAGGCTGCTGTGTGCCTGCGTGTCGCATTCCCACTTAGTGACTAGCCCCATAACCCAGCAGCCTGCTAGCCTGGGGCAACAGCTTTGCTCCCAGAAGAATAAAATCACTCTCAGCAACCACATAGACAGGCACTGGCTCTCCACTCGCCCGAAGCAGGCGGTCACTCCACTACCTGCCCTCCTGTCTCCCCTCCACTGTCCAGACACCACAACGCCACAGTGTTTTAAATGAAAACCTGGAGTGGTGAATGTACCAATTACTAATCACAGCGGTTACAGTTCAAGCAAAAAGCCAAACACATCAGTAACGTGGACAGAGGGACAGATGCTTTAATCTGCACAAGAGCTTACCTCACTGAGTGCTGTACTTGCAGGGTAGGTTGGAATCAACAGTACAAGTGACTTCATCCCACTAAATTTAAACAAATTTGACTCTAAGCAGTTTAAGAATCTTTTTACTGTGTTAATCAGGCAACATATTGTCATATTTGTTTTTTCCATTAAAAGATAATTAAAGCAAACAGCAGCAGCCAATAACTTGAAAAAGGGAATTGAATCAACTAAAAACTCCCTTCCCTGAGCAGAAAGTTAGATACACCTGTATTTACTGACGTGTAGTGTGGCAAGATAATGTTTCTCGAGAAACAATTCAAGTTCTATTCCTGACACTGAAGCAATGTTATAAGAACAATTTCCATTAAGAATACCTAGAAGAGCTACTTCTTCCTGAAGAAGGGATGAACTGAGAGCTCTTTACTAATGACTTCTGATTCATTTCCGCAACACCTCCGGTAATGAAGTACTGTTGCGTTCACTTCCATGACTGAAGCACCTACTCCTTCATCTTCTGAGCTGTGCCCAGTGTGCAGTTTCAGGTTTTTCCCTTTCCTGACGTAGCCAGAAGTTAAAAACACCGTGACACTATCTGGGTAGCTATCTGGTAATCTCAGAGCCAAACCTCGTTTCATGAAGCCTGTGAAACATTGCGCAGCACAACTCCGAGAACCGAGAGCCCTGTCTGGTGTGTCATCATCCGTAGTTCCTTCCCCCAAAAAACTATCATAGTTTCTAAACACTGTCAGTACATTTCTACTTGGTTGTACAGTCACAAAAGATCATGTCAATTCTCCTGCTTGGCTAGATGTACTGAACCCAGCTTGCTACAGTATGTGGCCTTCGGTCAAACTCAGATGCATTCATAATTAATGTGCAATGCTTTAAATGGATACTTTTTACAGAATCGCTTTCCATACCTGACCATACGGGCTTATTTTATATGGTGTGGCTACTTAGTTTGAACTCACCTGAAGCAGGAAAAGAGAAAAGTGCTTCCCAATGTTATAGGAAAAAAAGATATATTTTTAAACCATGTGAAATACACCACAGAAAATGACTTAATAGTATTCACAATTGCAGGACTCTAATATCACTGCTTATTAGCTGAATGTAACCTGGTGATGACACTTCTGAACATTACTTACAGCTAATTGCAAGATCATTGCTTCTGCCGGATAGCACAGGCGGGCTCGCTGGCATCCAAGCCTCTGCATCCACCCTAACGAAAGGAGTCGATGTTTGCTCCTTGAAGGACTGCAGTACGTGGTGGTACGTGAGCTCTGAATCCTCACAGATCTGACAATTAGCACGGAGGTTGTTTACAAACAGCATGCCATACTTTGTAAATGAAGCCCTTACCTTCTGCAATCAGTATTTCATGACTTATTGCCAAACCCTGCCATATCCCAAAGGGCTGCAATCCCACGGCACAGAGAAACTGCTTCCTCCACCACGGCTCAGGAAAGCGGGATGAAGCCCTCCTGCCCGCCAAGCCTCCATGGCCACGCCAAATTAGTGAATGTAATTCTTCATATTCCATCACTTGGTTCAATCAATATTTTGCTGGCTGCCCAACCTCCTTGGGAGCGTTTCTGGGACAGTGCATCCCTGTGTTGTGGTTTCTGGAAAGAGAGGTAACTCCATTGGAAATGTAAAGGGCTGTTTCTTGGATTGGGAGTGCAAGATTCAGGCTTGCTCTGTGTCTAGTAATGCAGAGGCCATAAATGCCCTCGCCAGACTGGGATTCATTTTAATTACACGATGGCCTCTGATGCTGAACGCTGGCTTCTGGAGAGCTGTTATCTTTGTCTCTCATTTGTCGTGCAGGACCAAACCCCGCGGTATTTGCACAGCTGTTCCTATTGCTCGTGTACCTGTGCATGAAGCAGCCTCGCTGGTTCGTCTCCCACCAACTATAATTACAGGTCCAGTTCTCCTGATTTAGAGGAGGGGAGGGCATTGTTACAATGGTTAATACTACTTATTGATAACTTTCATGGCTTTTCACCCAAACTAGCTGTCTTCATTCTAGACTGCAGATCTGCTATGTGCTGTTGTATAAACACAAAGAAAACAAGGTTCCATCCAAAAGTGTTGGCATTTTAAAAATATCCAATTTTTCTCTTTTCTCCCTTTTGTCTCCTTTATCCTACACTGTTAACTAGATCCTAGAAAAAGCAGGGCTGGACCTGTACTAGGTCTGAATCATATTAGGCTTTCAGTTGAAAAAATGTCATGCCACCTAACACCACGTGAGAAGATGCTCTAGAAGCACAATGCAGGTGCTCACGAGTTGCTGAACAGATCAGAAGAGAACTGTCTGCGTTCCCAGACACCACAAGCTCTCAGGCCCGAAGTCCGGCCCATCTCATCATCCTCCCCATGTTCTATTAACGATGCCTTTGTCACTATCTATTAAATAACAACAGATCAACTCTCATAAAAGCCTCTTCTTCTATTCCCTTCACCCCTTCCCAGCTTTCACCAGTAGTACATTAGACAGCTGCAAATGCCGACTCATGTTTGCTGGGCAGCTGTGGCCCTGAGGATGCTGTCTGGAGACACGGGGAGGCTCATGCCTGCGGAGCACGAAAGTCCCTGAGCCCAGGGAAACACGCAGCGTTTGGCAGCTGCAGGCCTCTGAGTGCTCTTTGTTAGCTGCTTTTCAAGGGTTGGGTTGTATGAAATATTAATTATGATTCTGCAAGTTCCCAAATGTCCTTTCGACCACAAATCAAGCTGATGATATATTCTGTTGCAGAATGACACAGCAGAGCCATCATTCAATAAGAAAGGGAGCAAAGGTCTTATTCTGTCCCATGAAAGGTTGTGTTTCCTTTGATAAGCCCCATTTTGTTGGGACAAACCCATCTTTTGTACAAATTGGCCTGGTGAGTGTTGGTGGCAGGGACCACACTCCTCTCTCAGCACGGAACATACTGTGCGTGCAACACTGAGGGTGTGAACACCTCTGTAGTTTGAGATGCTCATCGCATTACATCCACCGAAAAAAACAGCAGGAAAAATTACGCCCATGAAGGGAAGAACACCCCTGCAGAGAGGAAAAGGTGATAGGGTGGGTGCTCCTGTGCTAGCTGTGGGAGAGGAGGAAGGAGTCACCTGTGCTCTCTCTGCATCTAACACTCTGGAGCTCAGCAGCCACAACTAGGACTAGATGGGGTTTTAATGGGCTAACTACCTGTCACACAGATTGGACCTGACTTTCAGGTACCCTAATCGCAGAGATGAAAGGGGTTTTTTGTCCATCTGTGTCTGAGGGAGTTTTGCATCCATTAGCAATTATGATAATGGATCTATTTCCAGAGAATTAATTGCTCCTTTGCCCAAGTCCTAGACAAGTTTGCTGTAAAAATTAATTACTTGGCATATACAATATGCTTAACAGTCAAGTAATAAGCTAATTTTCAGAGAATCCACGGAGAGCCCCCAGTCTCCCAACTTCTCAGAGGAGTTTCCAAATACACAGTGAAAAGTCGGTTGTCTTCTTGCTATTCCTTTCCCATGGTATTTGATGGTCCCAACACACCTGGCCTGGCACTTGACAGCTCAGGACACGGCAAGCAGCTCAGGAAAGCACAGGTATTAAAATAAACCACACCTGCAAAATGAATCTACTAAAAAGCAATTTCTCCTCCCAAAACCCCTGATGCTTTCTCCAGTGTCAGCATGCATTATGTCTAGAAATGGATGAGGGTAATGCCAACAGGCAGTGGAGAATCAGAATGGACAAGACACACTGCTCCTCTTTCTGGATTCACATCTTCCTCCCAGGGAGGGCTTCACCATTTACACCGATGGGATGTACCAACAAGGAAGAAAGAGAGACAGCTTTATTTTCAGATCACCCAGCACTGAAAACCTTCTGCTTCAGGTCCCTTTCTAGTTCAGGGACGTGAACTAGACTGCAGAGGTGGCTGATCCAAGACAACAGCCGTGGATATCTCTGTGCTTTGTTGCCTAAGATGACTCGAGCTCTCATTGCGTCTCTTCTGCAGAATCTCTGCCTTCTGCCTAGCTATCTGTTTGTGTAAAACCTGGAGAAAGCCAGTGTTTTGCAACCTCTGCTATTTTCTCCAATTTTGTTGGAGCTGACTGAAGAGCTGAACAGAATAGGACAGCAGGATGGCAACAAGACTTTTTTCCTGAGGAAAGCAGACTGAAAATTTGCATAGTGTATATGCAAGCAACCTCATTACCTCTCCTGAACAAGCTACCACCCATCAGGTAGCCCACAGTAATTGACGTCCTGTGCTCCCCTTGCCTGCCCCAAAAGCAGAGTGAAACAGTTTTACTTACATTAGCACAAAGATGTTGGTTTTGACCAAGATCTGATTCCTTTCGCCAAATGCCTGCAGCAAACAGAGCTAAGTGTTTTCTATTCATGCATGAACACAAGATAGTTAATCTACTTAGGTTCATAAAATGATCAGCCCCGCACTTCAAAAGAACAAGGATGCGCTCGGTCATTTGTCTTGAGGTTTACTGCAGCTACTTGCAGTTCCTGTTTCTTTCAGTAGCTTAAATATTAAGGGTTTTTTATAGCTCTCATGAGCATATGTAGTACTGTGGACAAAAAAAACACACCATACAAACAGATGCAAAGGGATTGTATTTAAATAACAGAGACCCGATGTGTAGTTGTGAATGAAAGGAGATGAGCTTGCAGGGGGCAGGGATGCTGGGCACTACAGCAGGGGAGCGTGGTTAGCAAGGGCAGCAGCATTCTGCAGCAGCTGGCTCCAGCAGACTTTCTTGGAGGTAGCATGAGACTTTGGATATTTTGTTCCTATTCATTTAATAGCAATTGAGCATCCAAATACCAGTATCTGAAATCCCAGTCTAGTTACTACACCACTACAGACACTGAAGTCCTGCCCGAATATGGAAGTTCCTCCTGCTTCAGTTCCCATGGGTATCAAGGGGATTAGCACTAAGCTGATGTTGAGCATGTTTGGGGGAAAATCCTAAACCAAAACAAGACAACAAAACCCACCAAACCACAAAAACAACACCCTCCTGACACTACAGATGACAAAGGATATCAGCTGGTTGGAGCAAGTCCAGAGGAGGCCATGAAGATGCTCCGAGGGCTGGAGCACCTCTGCTATGAGGACAGGCTGAGAGAATTGGGCTTGTTCAGCCTGGAGAAGAGAAGGCTCCGGGGAGACCTTATTGCACCTTCCAGTGCCTGAAGGGGCCCACAAGGAAGCTGGGGGGGACTTTTTACAAGGGCCTGTAGTGACAGGACAAGGGGTAACGGGTTTAAATCGAAAGTGGGGAGATTTAGATTAGATATCAGGAAGAAATTTTTCATGGAGTGGGTGGTGAAGCACTGGGACAAGTTGCCCAGAGAAGCTGTGGATGCCCCATCCCTGGATGTCTTCAAGGCCAGGCTGGATGAGGCTTTGAGCAACCTGGTCTAGTGGAAGGTGTCCCTGCCCATGGCAGGGGGGTTGGAACTGGGTGATCTTTAAGGTCCCTTCGAACCCAAACCATTCTGTGATTCTATGTTGAACATAAAAGTCCTTTTTGCTACTGTGCTTCATGACTGCTTTGCTTGATACAGGTGTGTTTAGCAATAAGACCATCCCCAACAAATCAGCAACCAATCTAAATGTCAATATAAGCTCTCTTTAGGAAATTAAGTTTTAAAAGTACAGAACAGTCCTGGCTCAGTTATTTGCTT
This sequence comes from Eurypyga helias, assembly GCF_000690775.1. Taxonomy (NCBI): domain Eukaryota; kingdom Metazoa; phylum Chordata; class Aves; order Eurypygiformes; family Eurypygidae; genus Eurypyga; species Eurypyga helias. The sequence continues at coordinate 19,155 of NW_010261153.1, forward strand.
AACCTTCTCTGCGCCCTTGAGCATACACAGTTCATGCAAGGAAACAGCCTTTTTAATTTCTCGTGGACATATGTTATACAACCTCGCAAAAGAATGCTGGAAATGATCATCTATGAAGAGCATGGGGCTTCCATCTGGCACCGTTTTGATTCGAGACTGACAAAAATATCTAGCAGAACTGCATAGAAAATGCTGAGACTGCTAATGGCCCAAATGGCTTCTTCTAGGGTGAGAAAGGGGAAGAAAGTGAATAAAGATAATAAAAATCAAGACATCTGCAAAGGGACATTTCAAGTAGAAAAAGGGAGATTTGTGGTTTTTTTCTGTGGTGCTGTAAATGTACTGATTCCTACTGCAGGGAGCCACACCAATCTTCAAGTTTTATTCACGGGAGGTGGGGAAATCACAGCTGCCAAAGGAAGATAGGTCAGGATAAAAAGCAAGATATATGTAGGTTTGGTCTCGGAAAAGTCTGTAGCAAAGAACCTCATCAGAAACCTTCAGTTCTGCCTTGGCCTGCGCTAAATGCAAACTGAAATTTGCATCTATTTGGTACCGAGACATAAACAGTGTCAGTTTTATGGAGAATAATTTAAAATAAATCAATAAAAAGGTAAAGAGAGAGATATCACATGGCAAACTACCACATGGTAGTAGTATCCAGAGAGAACTGCTTGAACTGGATCCTAAGTCTGGAACAATTGGAAAGCAAACAAATATGAACAGATACTTTTAAACCACACAGGTGGAGGTTTCACACATCTGTGGTTCAAGACAGAGATGGGTTTTTTGGAAAAGTTTCCCCTCCAGCCAGCTGCCCTGTTATATGCTGGGAAATTGATGCAATGGGCTACATTTCTCACGTAACAGAGGAAAAATGGCAAGGAGAAAGTTCTCACAGTGAAAGTCAGTGTATGCACTGCCAAACTTTTACAGGCTTCCAAACATCAGCCAGACTGGCAAGACCTTTTACTGGAACCCAGGATATTTATTTCTGAGGAAACTCTCGGATTTATTTCATAGTGTGACTTTAAAAGGAAAAATGATCTGCTTTCCTGGGAATCCAGAAAGCCTGTTATGGCTTAATTACATCCATTCTGCATCTGACTGGAGTGATGAGAGTTTTTGTATCATTTAAAGGGGTCGTTATTAAATTAATACCACAGACAGCATTTTTAGATACCGCACAAGTTATGATTAACAAGGAAATATGAGAGGAAATCCTCTCTCCAGACAAAAAACCGTAAGGCAAAGCAAGCCTAGAGCACGAGCTGGTGATAACACGGATTGTACCTCTCCTCAGTCGCTGCTCCATGGTGGTAAGATGAGTGTGTGATCCTTTCATCCCCCTGCCACAGCTGGAAGCCTCCACCATACAGTGCAGGGAAAGAAGGGAGATCTTCACCTTCTCTTTCGCTTTTGTGCCGAAATGCTGTATGGTCCCAGGAGCCGGGACCTCTAACTTGGGGTGGCTGTTACACCTGTCTCTTGTGGGCCATTTGCCCGTCTCCTTCTCAAGCAGGTGTCAAACCTGAGCACATCCCAGTTGCTTTGACACAAGCATCCTCCTCCCCTCCTTTAGCCTTGGCTGTGTATTTTAGTTGCAGCATCTATTCTGCTCCTCTCCCAGAGGCGTTTGTCCTCTCCCCTCATCTACACACCCAATGCAAACTGCTCCAGCTGGGCTGGACCGCTTGACAGCCCCTGGCTCTGCCCCTGCTCCTCCACAGATGCCCAGGCTTTGCCCACCAACCACCACAGAGCCTACACCCTGCAGGGGTGTGAATCTTTTTGGCCCTTTGCTCTCCAAAATGCACAGCAATTTTGGGGGAAAATACTAAAAAACCAGCTCCTTTGACCATGTGTTTCCTTACCAAGGCTGCCCATCTTAGCCTGGTCCTTTCCTCATCGTCAGACAGACCTGTCTGCCCTCTTGACATACACATACTTCTGTGTTTGCGGAACATGAAACATATTTTGCAAGCCCATTTCCTGCCAGAACAAATCCCTTTAGCATCCTTTCCTTCAGCGATATTTCTAGGAATGGCACAGAAAAGTGCTTAGAGGGCTCGTTATTGATGTCGTTCCCATCACACACCCTCCTTTGGCCACGTCGCTATCTCGTGGCAGCTGGGAAGTGGGTCAGTATCTCACCAGTGCAGTAACACACGTCGAGAGTGTTGAATGGCAAACAGCTTTATAGCTTTCCAGCGCCGTTCTTTGCGACTCAGCTGCTCTGCCCTGGACAAGCTATTTCCCAGCCTGCAGGTTTCGCTTCAGAACATGCAGAGGAATGTAGACCAGCTTTAAACAGTATGTTTAAAGGAAATATTCAGCTGTTAAGTGCCTCGGCCATCTACCTCTCTGCGGAGAAGGATGCAAATTTCTGAGTCCAGGCAGTTTCCAAAAAGAAAAAAATCAGATTACTGCTGTGCAGTGTTACTGCTGAGTGCTAAGAAATACTTCTCTTTCTGAGCTATGATAAACTCAATCCAGGGGAAAATTTCTTCTTAAAATAAATTAATTTTTCATTTGACTCAGTTTGACAAACACACTCTGCACCCCTACCTCTCAGCCACCTAGAAGCTCTTGCTTGTAGACATACCCATGTCACAGAAAAGTGGGGACACCGATGTACATCAGGCATGGCACTCAAGGCAACGGAGCCTCGCTCGCCATAACACTGGAATAAATCTCTAGCCCGGCAGAACAACACTGCAGGGGTGTTGGTATAACCACCACCCAGGTGGTGGGGGAGGGGAAAAGCAAAAAGATAAGAGAGAAAGCAGACCTTTTCGGCATCGGAGCATCCACAGCTCCAGCACCTGGCCCCCTCTCTCACAGTCTGTGCTGCCTCCCTTTGCTGTACGGTCAGGGCAATAAAGGCAAGCAATTTTTATCTCAGGGTGTGCAGCTCCTGATTTTATAGAGCTATAGATTAGATTTAGATAGACTAAGTGTTGATAGATCCAATATATCTCCTGATTGCTCCTCAAGGAGAACAAACGCCTCCGAGACCTCTGAATAAATATGCTTTAGGACCAAAGTTATGAGGCCACAAAGTGCACGCTGTCTGTGCATGGCATGTTACCGAGGTAAGATCTTAAAGGAAGCAAAAATCCTCCAAAGTGTGTGAAAACAAACTTCTTAATTGGTAAAAACCACAGTTGGGAAACATCCCAGGCAGCTGTTCTTCAGCTATCTGGAGAGCCGCCAAGTCTTATATATCAGCTTTGAGCTGAGAACAAGTGTGATAAATTCCCACCAAGAGGGTAATGTTTTTGAGTTATAAGCACCTAAAAATAGGCATATGTAATGGAATTGCCTCCTCAGCCATAGCTGGAGTGTCACTTGTATAACGGTATAATGCACCGTGTCCGCTCAAAAGCTGATGGGGTCCTGCGTCCCACTGAGTCAGAGAAAGGCTCTTGTTGCTGTTGGTGGGCACGGGGCATCATCATACCAGGGTCTCCTGCAAGCCTACACTCACCAGGCTGTCACACAAGCTGAAAATCATCACCAGGAGCAGGTCCTCCCACTGCGTGTGCCCACTCCATCCATCACTCAGGCAGAATAACCTGCTCCAGCTTCAGCCAGGGCAGCAGTGTTTGCAGCACCATTATTCATGTTTCCACTGGGATAATGCAGGATGATCATTTCTAAACATTACCCTTTCAGTGCACACAGAAAGCTCAGTGTTAATCTCATAACATTTGCAAGGAAATCTTTTTAATCAGTAATGAAAGCCAAACATTATCTTGCCTTTATTGACCTGCACTAACAGAACACCACTGCTACATTTCCCCCGTGCCTCTTGCACAGGTTCAGTTGGCTCGATCTGCGGCTGGCGTTTATTCTTAGCTCACAAAGCTCAAAGAGTTTATATTATTGATTTGCTGTATTTCAGGTTCAATCCCTTGGTGCCCCTCCACCTGAATGAATTAAGTCAGAAAGAGTTAGCACCTTTACTTCCAAGACACAAATGTGGCGGTGGTTTATATAATCCACACATCAATTTTCGCTCAGCTGGTGTTCAGACACATTAACTGGAAAGCGCCAAATGCTGCAGCAATATTTATATTTGCAACAGCAAAGGTATTCACAAACAAGAGCCTGCTCCCGGCGGAGGAAAACGCGACATGTTCCGAAGAGGAGAGCGAAGAGGTGCCGCAAGTAATCCACAGGCATGGGAGCCATCCGCCCTTCACCAATGGGTACATGGGTGGGCTGATACCCTGCCTGCAGATGTAGCCCCTGCAGCGCTGTGCTAAGGGCATGGTTTCCAAATCCTTCTTCCCACCGCTTATTTATTTCATGCACCTCTTAAAGCTGCTCAACAAGTTAGACTGTAAGCACAAGGGGGCCAGGGCTGTCACTCTATGTGATGGTTTTCTGACACTTGCGCACTGTCTGTCAGTGCAAGAACCAAGGAGCATCAACTGAAACTGGTAAACAGAAAGTTCAAAACCAAGAGAAAGAGAGGCTGTTGCCAGCAGCAAGCAGTGGACCTGTGGAACGCCTTGCCCTGCATATTTGTGAATGCTCAAAGCTTACAGGGATTTAAGAAATGGTTGGAAAAATCCATGGCAGAAACTCCATCAGGACCATTAAAAACAAAAGCCTCCACCTCGTGAAATTCTTGAGCCACAGATAAACAAAAACTGGGAAAGGAGCTAGGTGCATACCATTAGACCTCTATCTTATTCTTACACTCTTATCGCTGGTGGGGACAGGACACAGAGCTGATGGCTTTGTGGTCTGATATGAGACAACTATCGTTCAGTCACATTAAAATCGTGTGGCACCAGGGAAAACCTGAAAGTTTTGTGTCTGGCAGAAGCTGGGCATTTATTTCTTCCTTCATTTATACCAACTGAACCAGAGTGTTCTTCATTAAATGGAACAGAAACCTCCCAGGGAAGCAGACAGAGTGCCTGCAGTCTAGGTGGGAAAATATGCATGAATTCGGGTTTCCTTTAAAAAGCTTCTAGTGGAATTGTGTCGGTTTGTGCCCCCCTGCCACCAGAGACCAGTCACAAAGCACATCAGTCCTCTCTGAGATTGTTTTTTGCTTACTTTTAACCATGGTTCAATTTGTTTATCCCCAGGTTGACCATCACTCAGAACACATTCCTCCTCCTCCTGCTCTGTGCTCTTCCTTGAAAAGGAGATACGTTTGTTTTCCAGCAGAAGAAAGATCCCTCCCAAATATTTCCATGTGATGAGGAGACATGATATTCCCAATTGCACATGATGCCCTGGTCTGACACCTAAATATGCAGCTCCTCATGGTACTTTGGGCTCTGCTTAGGACAGGACCAACGTGTTATCAACCCATAACCGGGTAGGTTTAATTCCTTCTGATCCTCAGGGCTGCTCTAACCCCAAAATGAACAACGCAACTGCCTGTACAAAGTCAACAACCTGCCTCCCAGACAATGGAGGGGTCTCCAAGGCTGGGAGCACACTCCATCATCACCTCTAGGTGCTGGTTTGGCAGCAGTAAATGTGTGCACGTCACAGCTTTCCTCAGAGCTTTGTGGTACGCAGCCCCGTCCCTTGGGCTTTCTGCACTGGGTGAGCTTTTTCAAGAGCACCTGCCTCCTTTTCGGGAGTGGCTTACCCAGTGTTTATTTTCAGCGCAGAGGAACCCAAAGCCACAGTGAATGTTATACAATTTCAACATTATTTTTCTCTCAATATGTTGCATCCCAGAGGACATGACAAGAGGAGCTTCAAGAAGATTTTGTAAGTAGCAGGGAGAGGGTAGGAACAGACCAGACCATGTCCTGCTCTGCAGCAGCTGTGGAAAAATTTTCCCAGCTATGTCAGCTGCATGAAAATGTTATTCCTCTCACTCTCACCAGCTTGGGGCAGACACAGGAGCACACTGGAGTTGGAGCCCTCTGAAAAGTGTGCTGATCACGGCGAGGTGGGAGAGGGGATACAGAGATGCCACAACTGCTCTGATTTTCCCTTCCTTAGGAACTTTCCCAATGAATATGAGCTAAACACCTGCCTTTCTGACTTTGGCTACACTGGTAATGCAGGAGCAATAACAGACATTGCTATGCACCTTAAGCGGCAGTAACCTTCCTACTTCCTATTCCCAGTGCCATGGCTGCATGCCGAGGAAGAGTCCCAAGGCACCTCCGTAGTGAGACAAGGAATGATTTTGGGCTTTGGCATGGGGCATTCTCATGAAAGAATACACCTAGAAGGAAATATGACTGACAAAGTGAACTACTGCACTAAAATAGGGAGCCCAGGAATAAAAGAAACTGTCCAGAGCGCTGACAGAAGAGCCTGAAGACTTTAATCACCATGGCCTGAGTAATGGGAATCTTGAAACAGCTACTACAAAAGCTCATCTCCCATTAACGTGTTAAGCACTAACCCTTTTCTCCCTGCAGAAAGCCTAAGCCGAGTGCCCCAGCTAGGTGCGTAATCATGATCTCACCCACCGCCCGCTGCCGTGCGGCACTTCACAGGGTCAGCTCAGCCCTTTCCCAATCGTTGCAGAGTGGGTCAAACGTGAATAGCCGGCCTCTGCATTCATGCAGCTGCCTAGGTCAGTGTTTTTCAGACAGATTCGTGCTGGGGCCACATGCCCAGCCACAGCAAATTTATAGTGACCACAGGGTGACAGAGCACTAAAATATTGAAGTCTTTGTATTGCGATTGTACTGGGAAATGGCTCGGTTGGCTCTGAAACGTAGCTATGACTCTATAAATAGTAAGTACTATATCATTTCTTGCCTGCTTTAAACACACAGCTGTATTTCAATCACGATTCAGAGTAAATCAAATTCCATGTGAGGTATGGTAGAAATGTTGTACGCGCCAGAGGTGCCCCCTAAGCTCCTATAAATCAGCACAGCTCCATTGATGCCTGGGGAAAGGATGCCAATTTACGCCATCTGAAGATCTGCAGGGCAGCAGTAGTACCATTCTCTTAAGGCTGAGATACAAGTAAGTAAACACTGAACATCAAATTATTCACTATGGTCCTCGCTGTCTGCCTGAGATCTACTGAAAAAGGCATCGTAAAAGTGCTTCTCTCCTATGCCATTTAATCTTATAAAAATATTAGAAGGGTGTTGGTCAGAACTGGTTGTGATTTGCCATAAATCTTGGTGCTGTGTAAACAGTACATTTTGTTTAGGAATATTACCTGGAAATTAGAAACTCAGTGAGCCATAGCTTTTTAAAATGCCATAGATCCAAAATTTCTTCAAAACAGGATGCAAATAAACTAAAAATAAATGGGTGTTTACCAGAGGGGAAAAAGGGAACAGGATCTATATCCTAGGTAACATTGCAAAGCAAAAGATTAATGAAACCTTCACTTGAAAACTCTAATGGCCAAGGGGCTAAAAAATGTACTCATAAAAGGTAATATTAATTGAAAAGCTGTGGGGAAATACTACAGCACAAATAAATTTTCCTCCCCTCTGCAGCTCTACAGCTTGCTGTGCGCACCATGTTCTTCTTCCGAGCTGGCATTGTAACTGTCTTTTTAATGCATAGTTTCACAGCGTCTTAGGTCAGAGGGAATCATTAAATCATCCAGCCTGGCTTCCCACATAACACAGGTCTGTGCACTTCACCTATTTACCTCTGCATTGAACCCAGCAACTTGACGTAGGCAATATTTTTTTGTCTTGGCCTCAGACAAAAGTTCTGGGGCTCAGGCAAAGCGTTGCTATCTTTTCTCAAAGGATGACTACACTTGGTGTCTCAGAAGCAGCGGAAACACTCCTGTGTAGCTGCTTTCAAAGGACTGCGAGGTGCCGAAAAGGCAGAAGCAAAGGCTCATGTTAGCCCATGTTCCTGAGCCCTGGTTTTCAAATGCGCTCTGCTGATGACATCAAAGCACCAAGGTCCTCTTCTGACAGCGCAACAGGCACAGCCACCGCGCAGGATCGCCGGGCAGCACACTGACACATCCACAAAAGAGTTAAAGCAGCACCACATAAAAGCAGGCAGCGGTGCTAAAAATAGACAACAGTTCAACCAAGAAAAGAAAAAGAAAGAAAGAAAAAAACCTTCAACACATCTTAAATAAATCCATTTATTCCAGGGTTTCATAGAAACCATATAGCTGAAATTGCTACAGGATAATTCCTTATAAGCCTTATAAGAAATGTTGCTGTCCCAGAGCCCCAGTACAAATCCTGGCAAGAATATTGGAGATAACAGATTGGATGCCATGGAAACCGAGACAGACCTAATTTGAGCAGTAACCATTGCTGTTATTTATTTAATTCTGATAAGCCATCTAAATGTAGAATGACTAAAGGTTCCTCTGCACTAAAAATAGCAGGCTTGTAATATTTTAAATCGCAAATCGCTTCTGTTTAACAATATTTTGGGCATTTGACATTAACATTTTGCGTGCACTTTTGAAACCTCAAAATAACCCTGTTCTGTTTCGTACTGTAGGAAGACGACTGCCTTGTCCTTTCCTTTTTGTATTAACGTTACACATCAAGGATGCCTTCCATCAGTCCACGCTTCTCATGGGAAGTGGGAGCTTGGATGTCCCTGCTGCCCTCTCGTCCTCCCCCATGCTTAAAGGAAATGTTTGAAAGAAGGCAGAACTGGGCCGTAGGAACCAAATTCCCCTTCTCCAATTGGTAGCAAGGATCTTCTGTGATCATTTGCTCTGAATGTCTCCATAAATAAAACACCTCCTGAGGCATGTCATTTTTGAGCTGGCTGACAGCTCCCATCTGTTTTTGCACCCCTACTTTCCTTTCCTGAGCTGGAGAAGGGAAAAGCCACAGGTGTAAATTTGCAATTTCTGGGGCTTTGGGACTTTGCAATGCTGCCGAAATGCCTGGAAGTGGGGGAGAAGCGAGGTTGCTGTTGGGATGGCAGTATCACCTGAAAGGCTAAATTGAATTTCCTCACGTCTCTGCTGTGTTTTTCCCCCTTGTAATCTTCACTGGTTTTAAAAGCAGGAATAACACCTCTATTTCTCTACTGTTTTGGATTTTAACCTTAAAGTGTAAATGCAGTTGTATTCCCTGGGAGGTTGTACACACCATGTACAACAAATAAAAAAATCCAAGATGTGTTTCTTATAAATTCTCTGCTTCTTGCACTCCTACCCCCGCACAGACCAGCAGACACCCTGCTCTGTCCCTACTCGGCCAATTCCTCACGCCGGCGTCAGCGTTTATCCTCATAGGGGAAGACCCATCAGGCGGAGCAGCATGCGCCTGCCATGCCTTGGCACACCTTCCCCTCGGAAACTTCCCCATCCTCCCACACCTGCCTCAGTTTCTACATTTTACCATCTTTTGATGGAATTCAGGGGGGATGGGTGTCGAGGATAAAGCTGCTGCTGACAGCGTTGTGCTGTCCAGAGAAGCCCAAAGCATCGGCTGAGCTCAGGAATCGACGAGGCTGAATCTTCTTGCCAATTAACACCACGTAGTGTTGATATCATCAATGTAGCAATGCCAGTCTAAATCAGCTAAGGATGCTGGCCATGGCACTTCACAGCAGTCTGGATTTTGTACAGAATGGGGGCAAGTGACCGATACTCTTTTTCATTCTGCAGTTAGCTGAGATTTGTAACGTTACCCGAGCCTTTCTTGTCTGCAGCTCAGGGCTGAAGGGTGAGTTGTCACTGTTGTTTTCTTCAACGATTCAGAAGTAGGACTGCAAGAAAGATATTCTGGGCAAGAATCAAAATGAATAAAAATCGCTTTCAGGATCTGTCACAGGAGAGTCAGCATATATTTAGCTTCCATTGCTTTCGTTTACAAACGGAGCAATGCTGGGATATTTATAGCCTTCAAAGACCTTTTTCAATGGATTCCAGCTCCAAGGGTCTGTGCTGGGATGGATGAGCAGTGATACACTATGTTGGTATACCATGGCACCACTATTCAATCTATATATGGCACAGTAAGTCTGGAATTATTTTGAAAAAGTATAGCTTGCGATTACAGTTTTTTACCATTTCACTGACTGTGAACTACAGGACTGTTGCCAGTTTCAGGCTTTATTGGTTAGCATTTACATTTGGAAGTGAAGGGTTCATTCATCCGCTAGGGTTTAATCTCAATCATGGTATGACTGCACAGTGAATATTCCACAACACGATGCTCATGTTATCTGGGTAAAAGAAAACGTGTTGGGCAGGCTCAAGACAAAGAAATGGCAGGTTCCTCCAAAAACATGCACAAGGCTTCTAACAACCAGGTTTTAGCTGTTACAGAAAGAGAAACACTTTCTAGTCGAACTTTCCAAAAAGGAAAAGTTGCAGGGGGTAGAGGGCATGTGAGATCTCACATCCTGGTTAGCTCTGTTTTCTCATTAGAGTCTGCAAAGATGTTCATCTTCTGAAGGGTATCTGAAGCCTGCTTTTCATAAAGGAAATCTCTCCTGAGTTATCCAACTAACAGCAAAGAAGTACTTTCTGAAAGGATTTTTGTTCAGACGGTTTCACAGAGTGATAAAACACTGATTATCCAAACATAATAGGAAGATGTCGAATAATTTCAAACTGAGATTTCAGACTGCCTATATTTAGCGTCCCATACCTATATTTAAACTCCTATGTAAAAATGGGCACATGGAAATCGGCCAGTGGAAGCTGATTGTTACAGCTCATGTCTTTATCAATAGGAGTTTGTTGGCACCTTTTCATTTTTCCTTTCTTTTTCTAATCCTCCTTCTCTCTGCTACTAAACTTCCCCTT